>NC_136482.1:166957432-167014932 GCF_053919585.1 Euprymna scolopes | reverse complement strand
CGTATCCATCTGCCAGTAGCTCAGCCGGTTATGACACTTTATTTTTGTTTTTTGTTTTTTTACATGGCAGTCTCCACTTATCGAGGCCCGGAAACTCCTTGTCAAAACATGGAGCCTCCCCAAGTCGAGAGCCATCCATTTCAATTGATGCCAAATGGGGATCAGAGCGTTGATGATGTAAAGATAGGAGCTTGGTTTGGGATGTATTAACAGTAACCAGCCACCTCTTCCCCCACTGTACCGTGTGCTCAAGATCAGAGGAGAGAGAATCAAAGAGAACTTTGTCATTTACGGCCTTTGATATGTTGTCATAGATGGTTGTATTATCAGCATAGATGTCAACGAATGATTATAGTATGTGTTTTGGGAGATCATTGATGTAGATCAGGAAGAGAGTTGGGCCCAGGATGGACCCCTAAAGGACTCCAGCATTAATACTGAGGGCCTCTGATTTCTGCCCACCAACCACTACTCTTATGAGCCTATCGGAGAGAAATGATTTAATGATTGAGAAAACATTTCCAGTTATACCGTAGCTGGAAATCTTGTCAAGTAGGCCCTTATGCCATACCTTATCGAATGCCTTTGATATTTCAAGAGCAATTGTCCTAGAAAGGAAACCTTTGTCAAGAGATTCATTAATCCTATGAGATATAACCGTTAGCAGATCTGCTGTAGATCTGGCAGAACGGAAACCATATTGCATGTCACTAAGAAGGTTATTTCTGCTGAGGTGGTTGACTACTTCTCTATTTAATATGGATTCCAGCATCTTACTCATGACACACAAAAGACATATTGGTCTGTACTGCGAGGGAGATGACCTGAATTCTTAAATCAGAGCATACTGATGAGGTTTTCCAGGGTGTTGGGAAGCATTTCTCCTTAAAGCATCGCTTAAAAAGATCGTGCGGATAAATAACGACCAAGAGTGGAGCGCTAAACGTTCTGGTTTCGATTCTAACGGATGGTAACCAAGACATATTTTTTAAAAATAACTTTTGAAATCATTACCATATATAAGATAATAATCACTAGAGAATTGACTTTATGATAATAAAAAAGAAATCTGCAAGGATTAAAATATAATATTTATATGTAATTTACGATCTGGAAACACCGTGCGACCTGCTATTTATCTATAGATTTTAGTTTAGTAGTAGTTTTAAAAACAATTGCTATTTATCATTTTCTCATTAGTACTAGCAATGAAAAATGAAGTTAAACGCTTTTGGAATCTGAAATTATACTCAATCATTTTAGATTCCGATATCGATTCCGATATTGATTCGGATAGCTTAAAATATCACTATTCCAATTAAGACTAAGTACGAGAAATACACTCCGCTTTGAAGTAATATTATGTTGAATTATTCTTTATTCCATAAATAAACCGGACCGGAACTAGGTGGTAAAGGGACCATGTGATAATAGGATTTAAGCCTGTCGTTAATGTGTACACACCTTCCTGGGTTTAACAAATAGCATCTCTTATATTTGGATTTATTTTTCCTACCACGTGAAAAATGTATAAATATTGATTTCGTTAAAGCATAATTCATAATTGATTAAGTTTGTCTGATGTTGATACATTGAATCAAATCCTCCTTGTTAATCTTTTTGTTGAACGTTCTTTTATATTGTATTATTTCTTCGCTAGCGAGACCCGTGGAAATTCCACAGAGGGCTCATTCATATGTAATATATTGATGTTAGAATTCTGTAGATGTTCAATGTAAATGGAGACGATCTGATATTACTGTAGCTTTTTTGTTAAAACTGCAAAAGCATTTATCTAAGCTAGCACGAACGCCAGGCAAAGCCCGATCGTAAAGTACGCTTAAATATGATATTTTAATTATTGCAGATTTTAAATATATTATTATAGAGTTAATGTTCTATCGATTTTTATATATTATAGTTGCGATTTAAAAAAACAAAGAACAAAACAATATATATGCATATGACTTGGGTGCATTAGCTTGAATCGAAATCGAAATAAAAACTTATATATATATATATATATATATATATATATATATATATATATATATATATATATATATATATATATATACATCCGGGTCGTTTAATTGTTATGGACTTCCATTTCTTGTCATGAATACTTTTACCGAGAATTCTTCATAATTTTTTGCTTCGGTTAACGGCCACTTAAATCATCTATTTTTTTATATAAATAAGTTTAGCAAGAATTTTTTATAAGTTTTGGTGTCTATTTCGATTATGGCTGAAGGAACTAAAGCCATATATATATATATATATATATATATATATATATATATATATATATATATATATATATATATGTATATATATAACTTTAGTTTCTTATGAAGAATTCTTGGTAAAAGTATTCATGACAAGAAATGGAAGTCCATAACAATTAAACGACCCGGATGTAAGCGTGACACAGAAAATAACACACACGCTATCGTATTAATATGTAGATTTCTTTTTTGTTATTTGTATATTCTACGTATATAAAATGAAATCCACATATTTTAGTTTCTTAATTCATTAGCAAAATATCCGAAAAATTTTAAGAAAGTGGAGAGTGACAGGTCTGACTTGCTACGGTCTTCTGATCCGCAATAACCGTATCTGAATAATGTGCTTACATCTGAAAGTAAGAAACATCCGCTTTTCTTATAACTTTATATTTGCTTTAGTTTTATCACAAGCTTTTGAAGGGTTGCTAATCTTAAAACCCCAGTTTAAACTATTTACCCTCGATCTGAATTGTTCGTTTCGATATAAATCTCAAAATCTATGCCCTTGAATCAATATAGGTTTGCAGATAGATTAATATACTTTTCAGAACAAAGTGTCGGATCAGATTTTTTTAAACACACAAATACACAAATTAAGTATATTGCCACTGAAGCGAAAGAGCTATCGGAGTAAGTTTGCTTTGACCCTTTTATTTTACGGAATATCAACCCTTTTCGAGTGAATTAATACGGTATCCAGTAATTTTATAAATAAAAGGTTTTAATGTTTTGAAGACGAAAATTGCTCCTTTTGTTTTTGACTTTGCAGGACATAATTGAATTTTGAAAAGGAAAAAAAACATTTATGTCTTGTCCATTTTAGGTCAGAAAGCATCTTCAGGCACCAGTTGACTATCAATGCTAATACGAGAAAACAAAAATAAAAACGAGCCATACTCATTTGTCCCACTCTTATCTTTTGAGAAACGAAAACCGATTTATATTTATACCATGCCAAACTCTACTCACAATCAAACAAATTTGAATTAGTTACACTGATTTTATAACAATGAGGAATACTTTATACAAAGAAAACAACATTAAGAATGCATTCGAAAGAAGAAAAAAAAAACAAAAAACAACCGCCACACCATATTTTCATACCTTTAAAGTTAGAATTTATCAAAACTTTTAAAAGGACCTATCACTCACATGACAGCTAGAACACGGAGTAAAAGCCTCCTATATCCATATATAATCGACATAAAGTGATCCAAAGGATTGACATGCCCTAAAATCCAACAAAAACAAACTAAAATGCATATGTGCGGACATATTTGATATTTAACAATGTGATTTGGATGTTGATTTAAGTGTAAACGACTTTGTAATGATATGTGTTCTTGGCTGGATTAAGAAGATGGTTGAAAAGGGACATGCCATAGGTGTAATAAAAAAAGAAATAAATAATAATAATAAAAAAGTACGAGTGAAAGAAAATTCTAAAAAAAAAAAAAAAAAAAAATTCCCTCACGTCGAAATTTTGAAATGAAAGTGATTCTACCCGTTTCCTTTGTTCACGTCACAAATCTCGTTAGGCGAGAGTTTGGACGCATCCAGTTCGCAGCTGTTGGTTATTAGCCGAAACTGGGCAGATACATGTTCGTTTTAAATAATCTAAGAAGATTAATTGCCCTGTGTTTTCGGTGTCTTTCAATTAAAGAAGTCGATTCAAGCTCTCCACCTTTCGATTGCCATCGACGTCAGAAACGATGTCAACATAATTGTCTGCCTGTCATCTTGCCACCACCGACAGCTCTTCAAGACTTTTCGTCACGAGAAAAAACCCCAAAACGTAAACCTCTAAAATCATGTCGATCACGTTTTTTTGTCCCTTTTCTAAAGTCCTAAACAAACTCTTCTAAACGGACATGCTGAGTGCCATTTTTTATTTTTACTTATGCTGACTGCTAGAGACCCCTAGTGATTAATTCTGTTTGTTTTTAACTGTCGGCCTCCTTGGGTTACCTGCCCCTTTTTTCTTTTGATTTTCTTTCAGCCATTTCTATTTGTGTCCTCCGTATGGACCATGTTGCTGTTTTTTAAGGGAGAAAAAAAAAACAAACACACAAAAATCTCATTCATCTTACCAATCTTTAGAAACCTTTTTTCTGAAATAAGAATGGAGAAACAACACAGCAACACAAAAAGTGAATAGCAAGTATTGTAACTTTACGTTAAAATATTTTCAACTGTCTTTTTTTTTTAATAGATGATGTGTTCACGCGTTTAAACTTCCTTATTATCAATACCTGAAAACTGTATGAAGTGGTTTTATTTGAAAGCATTTTTTTTTTTTGCGGTACAAATTAAGTACTTTACTCATTTGGGAATGATTTGATCATTATACACAATATAGAGTATTTTCATTCTTAGGTCTACTGTTCTCATCTTGCGTGTTATTTTCACGTTTCGCTCGATGCAACCACCTAAATAGTTCGCAATCGTATTTTTCGGTTGCCCATCCTGAGAATGGAACCTTCAATGTTCATGAGAATATCACTTATACAATTGATTTTTCGAAGTATTTTAACTACTGCGCCACGGGTCCTTGCGAACTGCTCAAGTACAAATTTAAGGTGCCTTAAATCTAGTTAATTTCTAGTTTTAATTATATATATATATATATATATATATATATATATATATATATATATATATATATATATACTAGCATTTCAGCCTGGCGTTGCCTGGGTGTTTGGGTGTGTATGTTGAACAAAAAAATATATATGGTCGTAGGAAGGCAGGCTCTAACCCGTACCGCGAAGGACGAAAAGAATGGGGGAAAACCTGACGTCTTTGCGGTTACGACCACCGCCAAACCGGGAGGGAGTTATGTTTAAATAAAGGCTAGACAATCTAAAGGATAGGATACCTTTAAAAAATATCGGCGAAAAAAGCGACCGTCCTCCTGTAGAAAAGTGCCTAGTTGAAGGTGAAAATATTAATGTTTTTAGCCAATTTTTCGATATTTGTCGTATGAAAGGTCGAACTTTAAAACGATATTGATCTGGGTAAAATCCGTCGCCTCTATCGAAAGTTTTAGGCAGACATGCAAACATACATACATACATACATACATACATACATATATTTGTAACTAAAAATTTTCGATCCAAACCGATGAAAAAGCTTGCCCTATCTCTGAATACCCTTTATGTCAAATTTTAAATGTTTAGACAGAAATTTTCTGAGAAATTTGGTAGTGACCAAGAGGTCAATTTTTTTTAAATTTTGACCCCTATTATGACTCCTTAAAATTTATTGTTTTGCGCTCAAATCAAGTTATTAAGTTAGATCCATATGCAAGAAAGCTATATTTAAAAGTTCAAGTGTTTAGACCCAAAACTGTCGGAAGAATTTGGTAGAGTTCTCAAAAGTCAACTCGTTGAACTTTGACCCCTTAACAGCCAAATTTCTGGCCGAAAACCAATCACAAAGATTTTCCCAAATCTCAGTACCCTATATATCAAATTTCGAGTCTGTAGACTTAAAATTGACAGAGTTATAGCGTTAGAAAATGTACACAGACAGACAGACATACAGACACACTTACTTTTATAGATTAAACAAACATATATACGCATACATAAATATATATGGAAACAATTTTGTGTTTACTGCACACTTTTTACACAAATATTATGCAAGTATAAATCAGGTAGAGTATCTGCATGAATATAATTACACGTAATAGTTAACTTACCAAACTACTCCGCCAATTTTCCTTCTAAAAACTTTACCTTTGCGGTCTCTAGCAAACTATTAAGCGAATTTTGGGTCTACACATTTGAAACTTTACATAAAAGATATTCAGACATGCAGTAAGCTTTTTAATCAGTTTTGGGGCGAAAATTTCGCTGCCAAGAGGTCAAAGTTTACAGAATTGACATTTGCAGACTCTACCAAACTCCTCCGCCAATTTTGGGTCTAAACACTTGAAATTTTAGATTTAGGTTACTTGGACAAGTGTCAAAACTTTTAATTCAATCTGAGCCCCAAACAATAAAAATAAGGGCTCAAAATTGGGGTCAAACTTTAGAAAAAATTGACGTGTCCGGCCTCTACCAACTTTTCTCTATGGTAGTTAAGGAAGCCTCTTATATAGAAAGGCATTACCGTACATATGCACACTTTTTAATATATACATATGCACATAAAGTTATGAACAGTACATAGGGTCCGGGTAAAGCCGGGATGACTGCTATAAAATTGAAATTGTATGTGTGTATACATTTCCCTCCCAAACTACTCTGACAATTTTCACTCTACAGACTCGAGATTTGACATAAAGGCTATTGAGATTTGGGGAAATCTTTTTAATTGATTTCCGGCCAGAAATTTCGTTGTCAAGGGGTAAAAGTCCAACGATTTGACCTTCGAGAACTCTACCAAACTCCTTCGCTAATTTTGAGTCTAAACACTTAAAATTTTCAATGTAGCTTACTTGGACATGATTTTTTTTTAATTTGATTTGAGCCTAAAACAATAAATGCAAAGGGGTCACAATTGAGGTCAAAGTTTAAAAAAAATTGACCTCTGCGGTCTCTACCAAATTACTCAACCAATTTTTGGTCTAAACATTTGAAATTTTACATAAAGTGTATTCAGACGTAGGGCAAGCCTTTTAAACAGTTTCTGGGCGAAAATGTCGCTACCAAGAGGTCAAAGTTGAAAAAGTTGACCTTTACAGACTCTACCAAACTCCTCTGTCAATATTGGGTTTAAACACTTGAAATTTTAGATGTAGGTTACATGAACAAGAGTTAAACTTAAAATATATATATATACATATGCACATAAAGCTATGATCAGTACATAGAGCCCAAGCAAAGCCGGGCTGAAGTGTTAGTAGTTAATAAGAAATAGTGATATGTGCAACTATTGTTATGTTTCATACCAGTTTATCAGAGTTTAGACCCTAAAATATCATGAATCTATAATCATAAAACATGTTTTTATTAAAAAATAAAGAGTAAAACGAAACTATTAAATTAGGTAAACAGTTATGGAAAGTTACACATCTTTAAAAAAATATGTCCACTTTCCTTTCAATTTATCGACAATCTCTAACAATTACGTTCCAAAAATGAAGACGACGGAAATGGTAACGGAAGTCCCTACGCATAAAACGAAACACGAAACCATATAAAAATATTTTACTTGTAAAAAAAATTGCTTACTGTTTCCTAAGAGTTACTGTTGGAATTGTTTGAAAAAATGAAGAAAAAAGGTTTTGGTTTTGTAATTCACTTTTTTAATGCATTATTTATGAAAAAATTATTAATGACAAAATTATTTATGACAAAATTATGTGATAAATCTTGTGAAACACATTCTATCTAAAAATGTAAGTAAATATTAAAGAAACCTTTATAGAAATGTAAAAAAAGAAGTAATACATATTGTTTGCGTCATAAAACAAGTTGTTACACTAAATAAGAAATACAAGTTTATTATGTTTTTTATTGTTTTATAAAACATAGCGTGTTAAAACAAATATTAGTTCGGAATAAAATATTTCTATATGAATATAGTTTAAATATTTAAAAAAATATTCATAAAAATGGTAGAAATAAAAGTTTATTATGTTTTTTTTTATTGTTTTATAAAACATAACGTGTTAAAACAAATATTAGTTTGGAATAAAATATTTCCATATGAATATAGTATAAATATTTAAAAAATATTCATAAAAATGTTAGAAATAAAAATTTATTATGTTTTTTATATTGTTTTATAAAACATAATGTGTTAAAACTAAAATAATCTTGAAATAAAATATTTTTGTATGGTTTCGTATTTCGTTTCATGCCTTATAAGTTCCATTTCGTATTTACATCAACTCTATCCATTTCCTCATCCAATATTTTGAGAAAGCATTTGTTAGAGATTATCATGTCTTCGTTCGCTAAATTCTTAAACGCTGTGTTTTTATTTTTATAGCTTCTACGCTTATTTATTTTATTTATTCATTTTTAGGATGGGCTGCCTTTCTGAAAGACAGTTCTCAGTTGTCCAAATCGTTGTAAAATTGTTTATTGCTTATAAACAACGCATAACTTAATAGTTGCAATTTATATAGTGTTGTCATCGTTAGAAGGGACTTGCGATTACCTGGTAAATGGGAACTTTATTGTCCTTCACGTGTAACAGTTTTTGTCGATTTCGTCCCTTTAACGCATTTATCAATAAAGTTCTAAAAAATTCGCTATTGAATCCTGTTTTTTTTGTTCTCAAAATAATTGGTGAACAAAATACCTTGTGCATCTCAAAAATACGAGGGATGACAAAGCCTTTGCTATTAATTTTAATTTTTTATTTTTATTGCTTTTTTTTCACCCCAACAAGACATAAAACCACTTGGATGCAAGGGGCTATTATTTAGGACAAAATTTGCAGGGAGTTGAGCAGCAAGATATCTGTTCACATTACAGTTGAACTTCTGCGTGTGAGTACAATCGGAGAAGCAAGTAGCCGGGAGGGAATTCAAATCTGGCAATTCGAGGGAAGAAACTATTAGAGTAAGGGCTGTCTGCACATAGAGTTCTTCAGTGAAGGGGTAGGATTTTGCTGCTCGTATGGTTAGTCTGAGGTAGTTAAGTCGAGAGGGTACAAGGAATTGGAGTTCGTAGGAGCACTAAAATACTTGTTGAATAGGCACAAGAATGTAATATTTCGTCGATGGGACCGAGGTTGGAGTTTGGTTAACAGTGCGGAAAATATTAGTTTGCCCACTCTCTGTCTAGTAGCAGATACGGGGTGGGGGAACCTTTGCTGCTTTTTTTTTCTTTGCACTGTTTTCACTTGTTGTTGCTCAATCAGATGACTATTGACTCAGGGGTGAAGTCGTGGATCATCCATTGTTTCTGACAAAAACATCTCCTTTTTGTTGTGTCGAAACACTTTCAAAATACGCTTTGAATTGTCGACGCGTTGTTTTCTTAAATCGACTATGGGCAAACGCAGCACCCACGATGAACATAGCGTTCTGATATCATCAATTACACTGTTATCTCACGCAACTTCAGTTTACGATTGGCCAATACAAGGTTGTAGATTTTTTAGTTTCCTTCTATAACTGCTGGATTAGGACGACCTGAGCGTTCAGAATAATAGTGATATTACGAGTGCGTTTAAACTGATCATATCCACTTTTTATATGTTGTTTTCAACGGAATATAGTTAAAAAAAAACGTATCAAGTAGTGTTTTCACTTGAGCAGCATTTTTATCAACACAAGAAATTCAGATGTTTCTATTATTTTCTAAAAGAAATGTATAATTGTAAGGTTACCAAAATAACATTCTATTTGAAACTCATTACTATGGAGATCGTCTTATTATTCCGATCAAGACACGACCAGACACAAATAAAAATGTAACGGTGTCTGTTTTTAACTTGTTGACTAATTCGAAAAAAATGTCATAACAAATATCGAAACAAGTAAGGATTATTTTATATATATTTTTTTACACTGTGATCACCACTTATCAAGGCCGGAAGTCACTCAGGGATAATTGTTATTGCATGTACAGTACGTTAGTGTGGGGATTTAATAAAGGTGTCTACTTAAGAGGGCGGTTCATCAGGAATTTGTTTACGTTGGACTTGAAGACATCCAGATTGTAGCCAGGTGGGAAGCAGGCAGACGAAACAGAGTTCCACATGCGTGCAGTTCTAAGAAAGAAGCTTTGTTCACGGAAACATATGCTGTATTAACGACATTCTCTGTCTATACGACTGCTTTACGGACTTATCCAACTCCCCAATCTCAGATTATGGGAACAACACGCGAAACGTCTTCTCACTTCGATCATCAAGTCGGTTCTCAAGTTTTTTCCGATCCTTTATCGATTGATGGTGTAGTTCTTTTTATACATTGCTCAGTCAGCATACTTTAAAATAAAAGCAATAAAATGTTTAAAATTTACATTTTAGTCTCAACCTTGATAATATCACAACAATCATAGTCGCATCTCAAAACGCTATGTCTACCACATTCTTAATCTACATCTCATTACTATATAGGTAGGTTATAGTAACTATTATTTACTATCCTGCATTTGCCAATCAGCCGGAGTATTCTCACAGAAAGAGTGGAATGTATACTAGGATTTATTAAGAGAGAGGAACATTTGTAATAATGTAATTAACTTCCTTTTCTCACGATGATAATAGAAATAACATGCAGAGAACATCGATTAATTCGAATCCACAATGGCATTATCTAATTATCATCCCAGCACTTATATAATATTTGTTTACGCAATATTCGCGCTGAGCAAACGATAATCTCTTTTTTATATGGAAAAATATATATTGGAAGTGCAGCGTATCTATTTGAAAGCGAACTAGGATTTTTTTTTTATTTGTGGAATTGCCTAATTAAGGTTTCTCCAGTGCTCCTGAATACTAGCCCACTTTAATAAGACCTGACCCATCAGTGCCTTCTTGGTTGCTTGTTTTTGTTTTACGGCATCTCTCTGATAGGTTCATAAGAGTAGTGGTTGATGGGCAGAAATCAGAGGCCCACAGTATTAATGCTTGAGTCCCCCAGGGGTCTATCCTGGGCCCAACTCTCCTCCTGATCTACATCAATGATCTCCCAAAACACATACTTAAACCATTCGTTGACATCTATGCTGATGACACGACCATCTATGGCAACACTTCAAAGGCCGTAAATGACAAAGTTCTCTCTAATTCTCTTTCCTCTGATCTTGAGCGCGTGGTACAATGGGGGAAGAGGTGGCTGGTCACTTTTAATGCATCCAAAATAAAGCTTCTACCTTTACATCATCAACGCTCTGATCCCCATCTGGCATCAATTGAAATGGATGGCTCTCGTCTTGGGGAGGCTCCTGGGTTTGACCTTTACTCCTGAACTGAAATGGAACACGTACATCAAATCTGTTGCCAGGGACGCTGGGAAAATGGTGGGATCCTTCTACAGCTCCAGAAGATATCTCACTACTGATGCAATTCTCTATCTGTATAAAAGCCAAGTACGTCCAAGGATGGCGTACTGCTTCCACATCTGGGCAGGAGCTGCTAAAAACAGCCTATCCTGCCTTGACAGAGTACAAAATAGACTTCGTTGTTTGGTGGGGGTTGACCTTTTCTCTTCTCTGCAACCTCTCTCCCACAGAAGAGACGTTGCGAGCCTGTTTTTGTTTTATCGTTATTTCCATGGCAAGTGCTCGTCTGAGCTTCAATCTATCGCCCCCCCTCGCCAATCTTTAACGAGAAACACCCGTCTGGCTGAAACTACTGTCAATAATTTCCCCCACTCTTTATCTGTGCCTAAATCCAAGCGTAGATTCCATGAGCAGAGTTTCTTTCTCAGAATTGCACGATTGTGGAACTCTCTTCCGTTCGCCTGTTTCCCACCTGACTACAACTTGGATGTCTTCAAATCCAACATAAACAAATTCCTGACAAATCGCCCCCTTAAGTAAGACACTCTATCAAATCTCCAATACTAATGATTACTACAATATTATCCCATTGATTACTGTACACGCAATAACCCTTATCCGTGAGACGCCTCCGGGCCTTGATAAGTGGTGACCCCCATGTAAAAAAAATAAAAAAATCAACTCTTTTCGGGTTATTTAATGCGGAATCCAAAGATTTTGAAGAAAAAAATTTTGATAGAATATATTTGCTGTTTTCAAGTCAGTTTCTATTTAACCCATAGTTGGAACCTTAACAAGTACTGCCACTCCGGGTCAGAGTGGACCTGGGTCATTCCTTGTACTAACTTTTAGACAACTCCGTTTATTTTAGATGTGTTCAATCATGCTCTGTTTGTTGGTTGTTAGTCCGTAAGAATTAAGGTAACAATCGGATTTTCCCTGGGTCTCTCTTGTTTATATATTAAGTTACTACCAAAATATTTTTGCTAACCTAGAACGATTCTATAATTGCGAAGGACTGAAACTTTCGGGATCCATGGCGCAGTGGATAAAGGCGTTGAATCTCTTCAGTTCCAGGTAAGTATTGTATGAAGATAGTGATTTCAATCCTACCCAAATCCGGCCAGAGGATTAGTTGGCCAAAACGTGGTGAGACGACAACAACTATGGAAGGCAGTCATTACTGAAGATACATTTGAAGATTCAGCATTTCTATCCTGTCGGGGCTACCAATCTGACTAAGGTCAGAGGAATAGTTGGTCGAAACGTCGTTAACCAACAACCATAAAAGATGAGGATTATAGTCCGCAAATAAATAAATAAAATATATAAAGTAATCTTTTGCAGGATAGTATTTATATTTTTTTTTATTTTCATCAGTTTGTTCAAGCTGAGGATGGGGCATGCTATCGGATGCCAAACATTGATCTGAAAACTCATATATTCCAACCGAGAGATATTTTTAAAAAACACTGATCGTCTCTTTAAGTGCAATTGTTTGAAACACTCTTGAACTTGGTTCACCGGGTATATTTGCCAGGTAGTTTTTAAAAAAATTATTTTTCATAAGTCCAGTTGCTTCTATAATATCTGGAAAGATCTTCCTAAGATTCCAATTTCTTTTCATGTAATACATAAATTACCTTGGTATTTTACTATCTTTTTTGTTTCAGTTCTGTTTAACCAATCATTATTGAAGACATTAACTTCTACTAAGGTTGCTTCTTTCTTCTTCTTGTCCCATAACACCATGTCAGATCTTATAGCTCTGTTCTCTAGGTACATGGATGTAGGAATTGCATAGTCATAGTGGATGGTGAATGACTTATTACCAACTGTTCTTTCTGGTATATGTTCCCAGGATTTGTGTTGTATTCAATATTACATTTTTTACAGATCGTCTGGTGGAAAAATTTATATCATTCATGTGATAAGAAATTCTTTTTTTCTTTTTTTTCATATAAAATGTGTTAAAGGAGAAGCTTTGTTTTTACAAGGAAAATCTTGTGATATAGGCAGACTATCCCCACTTATTTATCCCGCTCCCCGAGAGGAAATTTATAAGTCGGCTTTCATTGTAAGGAAATCCATCTGCGTCTAGATTCAGACAAAAATTAAAATCATATATGCTTACATCAAACAAGGATGCGATAAAACATTGTAGAGACGATATTAATGGTTTTATGTTGATTTGTTTTAAATATTAAACGAGGAATGTTTTGCAGTTAAAACCAATGTATTATTGCGCAGTAATAATGGAAAAAGATATTTAAACACCCTTTTATATTTTTTTTTATCAAAAACAGAAAATGGCTGCAGCAGGCATACGAAAACCTGAATAGGAAACCATTTGTTTCCTTCTTCTTTTTCATAGAAGAAACGTTGCGAATCTATATCTGCTCTATCGATAATGATCTCCAATCTATAGTCCGTCCCCATAAAACGTTCGCAACAAATACTCGGCGAGCTGAAACAATCGCCAACAACTTTCCTCGTTCTCTAAGATCAAAACTAAACGAAGTGTTTATTTTCTGGAGCTGTTCTAATGTGGAACACAATACAGTTTGTCTGTTTCCCGACTGACTATAACATGGTCGTCTTGAAATCTAATGCGAATAGATTCCTATTGAGTCGTCAATTAAGAAAATCTAACTCTACCAAGTTCCACCATAACTGATCTTGTTTCACCATTTACATAACACTTAATACTTATTGCCTTTATAAGTAATGGCCATGGCCATCCAAGATAAAAAGTGTGGTAGTGCTGGTGGGGGACAAAGTCATATAACTACATTAGAAAAATATCCTCGCGTGAACTCTTGGCCTTGATAAGCGGTGATGCCTATATAAAAAAGATGCTTCTACAGAATTGGGACGAGATTTTGTAATCAATAAATGGAGTTTTCAGATAAAAAACAATGGTTTCAACTGATTTTTTGCCAATTCTAATAAGTTACAATGGCAGCTTTCAAATTATACAGTCGAAATTATCTGCATATTACTGAATTATTAAAAAAAGAAAAAACTTTTATTCGAAGGAAAAATTACCCCCCTGTTGAACTCTCATGTGTTTTACAGTCGTTTTCATCAAATTCTATTTTTATTTTATTTAATAAAAAAAAAAAAATCTAGCTCATCGATTTTCGTAATTTTTGGATATAATCATCTTAAAAATACAAGGAATACGTAGATACCATTGTTTTCATGTGAAATTCAGTTTTGCGATTTCCGAAAATCTCGTCCCAATTCTGTAGAAGCGCCGAAAAATAATTTTTCCAAAATTTCTCGATTTCACGACTTGTGTTATCCCAATAAAATAAATAAATAAATAAAAGATGAAAGTATGTATAAAATATTTTTTGTCACTAATTTTTATCTGGGATAGTGAAAGTGCTTGCTTCGTTTCAGTTTAAGTCCACTCCGTTTTCACATAGGGCAGTACTTCTGGTTAGTTGGAATCGATTTTGTAAACATTCGACTCGCTTCTTATAGCCATTAACAGACTTAAACGTGTTTTTCTTCCGGCGACATGCATAATGATAAAATTTATCTCGAATTGGTTCCTCAATTAATAATAATTAAAGGCAACAAAATAAAATCATTTTTATCGCCTTGACACATCTTTTATCACATTACGTTGTCCGACATCGGTTTTATGATTGTCAAATTTTCTGGAATGATTTTTCTTTCTATCCCCAAGATAGAATAAATACTATACCTCGATTCGCATGCCAACAGCTAGATAACCAACAGATAATATAACCAGAAAGTTTCTTTCATATAAATATATAGGTGTTAATTATACAGCCAATGGACAATTATAGCACAAATCATATTGAATTTAAAATTGTCCATAGCAAGCCAAGTCGGTATCCTCTTGTTTTTCTTTCTAAAAAGAGTACACATCATTTAATAACCCACAAACGGACCAACGGAACCACACCGATCCTCAACACTCTCATGTACAGCTCTTTCTCCGTGCAAGTTAATATTAAATGAAAACGTACTGAAATAGAATTTCGCAAATAAAAATACCAGACCCGAAAAGTCGGCGGTCGCCGACAATTTCGCACCGAAAAGGTAGACAGGCGTTTTTCCCGCCATTTTCCTCTGCACCAGTTGACTGATGGTTTCATTTCCGCATAACATTCACTTTCATTTCCTGTTTCCTCCCGCGCGATATTTGTTCTCGTCTATTTGGAAGAAACTTCGCCGAACCGTGCCGGTGGGACACAAGTGACACTTTGTAAAACTCATTAACAAAAGACGAAAATCGCCACGTTCGAAACTATGTCTTCAGATCAACTTTACTTCTGTAACATATTTCTTCCACTTTTATAATGAAGACTTATGGATATTGATTTGTTTATGAATCGATAGAAATCCATACCGCCACACAGAAAAAGTTTACGAATACAACGTGTCTTTTTTCTACCCGCCAGTCGATACCATTCCAAGCGATGAAATGGAAGCGAGAAAGCAAATAGACTTCGCTGCTCTTTTACTCAAGATAAAAAAGTGAACAGATTGTGTGTGTGTTTTTCTCACTTTCTGTAGGTAACCAATAATAATAATAATAATAATATATGAAAAAATTAAATTACCGATGTAAATTTCTTTCGAGCGTCGCATTATATATATATATATATATATATATATATATATATATATATGTAGAGAGAGAGAGAGAGAGAGAGAGAGAGAGAGAGAGAGAGAGAGAGAGAGAGAGATTTGTTGTTGTTGTTTTTTCAAACGATAGATTCGGTTAATAATGGCTTCGCCTCGAAGCTAGATTTTAGAAAGTCGCCCTAAGTAGTTTGGACGTATATATAATATTTTTTTATTTTGTATTTTTTTTATTATTTTTAAAACAGTAATCTACGGACACGCGTGTTTCGAGTTTCATTAACTCTCATCAGCGTCGTAGCTCAACTGTTTCTAGGGATCGAATTTCAGACTATGTTTCCACAGTCCGGCGCCTTAACTGTTAGGCCACGAAACCTAGATGAATTTACTGTTTATTGTTATCACTTATGAATTTAGATTTGTTGTTGCTGTTTTTTCAAACGATAGATTCCATTAATAATGGCTTCGCCTCGAACCTAGATTTTAGAAAGTCGCCCTAATTAGTTATAATATTTTTAAAAACTTTTTTAAAAATTATTTTCAAAACAGTAATCTACGTATATATATAAACCCTGTGTTTCGCTTTATTGCAGTTGAACATTTTTTTAATTTTGAAATTGCAGAGAAGTGCAATTTTGTACGCTGGAAGAGCATAATAAGGTGGCTTGTTTCCCCTGATTTTTATGGAATTTGAGCAAATATTTACAAAATTATGCTTATTTTTTTCCATTTTCTGGTAATTTTAAGTGTGTATCATTTTATTGCAGGTCTCCGAAAATACCTAGAAAGGGTCGACTGACAGCTAGTGAAACGGAACATGTTGTTGCAGGCCTTGCAAAAGGTTTATCTCTCGTAGATCTAGCTAAGGAGCTTGGAAGAGATTGAAGAACATTGTATTCATTCATTGAAAATCCAAACATCAAACCATGGAAGGACCAAAACACAAGAGAGTCAGTTTCCTTAAGCAAAATATTGCGAAATCCGTTCTTGTTTTTGAATAATATTATTACTGGATATATTCTTTATTTCATGTAAATAAGAATATAAAGCAAGAATATTGATTTATTACCAGAAATATACATTTTCAGATACTTGCAATAAAGTGATACACACTTAGAATTACCAGAAAATTTGGGGAAATAAGCATAACTTTCAAAATATTTGTTCAAATTCGATAAAAATCAGAGAGATAAGGAACCTTGTTATTCCCTTTCAGTGTATCAAAATTCACTTTTCTGCGTTTCATAGCAATTTCAAAA
The DNA here is from genome assembly GCF_053919585.1 of Euprymna scolopes. NCBI lineage: Eukaryota > Metazoa > Mollusca > Cephalopoda > Sepiida > Sepiolidae > Euprymna > Euprymna scolopes. Next base: position 166,997,832 of record NC_136482.1, on the reverse strand, counting down.
AAAAAAAAAATATTGACCTGCAATAAAGCAGTACACAGTATATATCTATATATATCTATATATCTATATCTCTCTCTATATATATATAAACACCTGCCATATATATATATATATATATATATATATATATATATATATATATATATATATATAACACGGAAATTACATAATTGTCGATGCAATAATTTATTTCAACCTATTGTTCCGTGTTATATTTTTATGTTATTGCACTGTTTACCACATTGAGCTCTCATACCCGGATTTCCTCTGGAATTATTCCATTATAACACTATATATATATATATATATATATATATATATATATATATATATATATATATATATATGTGTGTGTGTGTGTGTATATATAAATACCTGTCATATATATATATATATATATATATATATATATAAAGCTGGATGTGTGTGTGTGTTTGTGGTCACGAATAGGCTCCTATATGGTTGACTATTTTAAAAAACTGATTACATATAATGATAGAAGATGTATCGAGACACAGGAATGGGTATGTTTTATCTGGCAGAACGGGTGTTCATTAAAATTGTGGGATCTGCGTTCGCGGGGCGGGTCCACAAAGTATGGAAATAAAAAATGTAAAAATAAAAAAAAAAACGTTTACAAGTGTTTTTGATATAGATGTACATAAGAATACTTTGATAAGTATGTTTTAACATAAATAGGGATGGTATAATAAAATTGTGGGATTTGCGTTCGGGCCTGGCCTCCATAGAATGGAAATAGGCACAAAGGTTAACAAGGCTTTTTAATATAGATCCACAGAATATTGTGATAAGTGTTTCAGTGTGAACAGGTATGGTATAATAAATTATGGGGTTTATCAATTTTATTTTTACTTTTATCATATTTTGCTTTGGTTTTGATACCCCCAAATTCAACCCAAATTTACAACCCTTCCTTTTCATAACGTATCATACTTTCATAAATCAGAGTCCATTTTCTGTAGGCTGTTTTTTAACCCAGTCAACGACGGGTACTTTTGCTAGTATATATATATATATATATATATATTTATTTATTTATATATATATAAACATTTGTTTTATATATATATATATATATATATATATACAAACATACATAAACACGTGCTATACATATACATATATTTACACACACACACACACACACACACACACACACACACATATATATATATATATATTTGGAAATTTTTCGTAGGCTACAGACAGAATTTAATAATGGCTAAATACAAACCAATCACCATAATGATTTAAAAAATAAAAAATGAAAATAAAAGTTAGCAAACCAGGTTTCGTTCATCGCTCAACAGAACTAAATCGAGGAAAATGCAATTAAAAACAAAAGTCATGAATATAGCGGGGGTGGGGAGCGAAAAATAAACAGGGGGAAAAATTTACACAGAGGCTAAATTAAGTCCTAAAAGATGTTCTTTTTGCTTACAAAGAGAAGGTCTCAAAGACTTAATAAAAATTGTCTCTAGAATTTTTAAAGTATAGGGCAAGTTCGACTCAAGATCGTAAAACACGTGCTATATATATATATATATATATATATATATATATATATATATATATATATATATATATATATATATATAAACTCCTTTAATTGGAACTTCTTCTCATTTGGACTTCCTCTCATTTGGACTTCTTCTCATTTGGACTTCCTCTCATTTGGACTTCTTCTAAACCTGGACTTTCTCTAAACTTGAACTATCTCGTCATTGAAATTTTATTAACATATTTGAAACTTGAGTTGCAGTAAAACTGTTTACATGGTTTAGTCAGATATTGCACAGAAATGTTAATATTGGTATTATGTAATTAATGTAGACTAGCTATTGATAATTAATGTACGCTAGCTGTAATTGTTTTTCAGATTGCTATATTTAAAATAGTGTAAAACAACCCTTCACAATGGCTTGCAACTCTGAAAGAAAACAAGTGACACTGACTTTACTCGAAAAACGTCAGATTATAGAAAGATTAGATGCTGGAGTTGAAAATAGCGTTATATTGAGAGATTATAAGATTTGTTTTACATCAAAAAGAAAAAGGAGGAAATATTGAAGGCTGCTCCTTTCACTTCAAATAAAAGACATGTCAAAAGAAGGACTCTTCGCAGACCAAAGCAAGTTGAATTCGATCGAATATTGCATGAGTGGTTTGTAGCAAAACGGATTGAAGGTGTAGTAATATCTGGGCCCATGTTAATTGCTAAAGCAAAATCTCTTAAGGAAGAGTTGAATATCGTAGAAGATATGAAGTTCAGTGAAGGCTGGCTTAGGAGTTTTAAGAGTAGACATGGTATAAGACAATTAACAATGTCAGGCGTACAACGGTCTTCTGATACACACGAGCATCAAATTATTGTGCAAATTCAAGACGATAATTGCCGATTCTGGTTTAACACCAGAGGATGTTTACAACGCTGATGAAAGCGGCGTAAATTGGAAGTGCTTACCTACAGAAACATTGGCCGGATCCGAGGAGTAGAAAATAAAAGGATTCAAATTAAATAAAGAAAGACTAACAGTGATGGTATGCGCTAATGCTTCTTGTCATCGGCAAATCAAAGTGTTCCCGAGCATTGAAAGGAGTTACGCCTTCGCCAGTATCCTATTATTCTTCACGAAATGGATGGATGAATCAACAGTTGTTTAAAAAAATGTTTTTTGCAAGAATTTGTGCCAGTTGTCCAGAGGCGTTTTCTTGAATTATGTAAACCTGATTCAAAGTGCTTGTTTCTGTTGGACAATTGTAGAGCACATCCTCCTGAGTCAGAACTAGTATCATCTTGCGGGAATATTTTTGTGTGCTACTTACCACCTAATATGACTTCTCTCATCCAACCTATGGATCATGGGATTATTTGGAACTTAAAATATTTCTACAGAAATAATTTCATGATGAATATGAAAAATAGTACCGTGAGTATAAGCGATTTTCAGCGCCATTTTACTATCAAAGATGCCATATTTTCTCTCGCAAGAGCATGGAATCAAGTTCGAGTAAGCACATTAACAAAAGCATGGGGTAAATTATGCCCAGCACCAAAGGTTTCTGAACTGAAAGAATCAGAGAAAAAAATTCTTGAAATCAAACGGTTACCGACTAACCACGCTGTTCTTAAATCACTTAATGCAAATGATGTTGAAATGTGGGTGCAATAAGATGAGGAAACTACTGATCAATATCCTGAAGGCAGTAATGGTGATGAAAATAGCAACAGCTCCCATTCTCTTGACCCTAATGTAAATAACCAAGAACACTGTAATGAAGCAATATCATAGGATGATGCAGAAAAGTCTATGGAGACGGTTATAAAATTTCTAGAAAAAGTCCTTACTTTAGTGACAACTATGTTTTGCAAGCAATGTCACTCCGAAGAGATATAATCATAAAGAAGCTACAGAACCAAGAAATTGTAGATTTTCGTTATCGCTTTAGGAATACAATGGCAGCGCCCGAGAGCTCAATGGATGAAAATAGAAACTGCAATGAGACTCATTCAATGAATAACTAAAAAAAAAACTGTATTTTACATAAATGTATGATTTGTGTAGATGATAATTTAGGTAATAAATACCTAACAAGTAAGAGTAGATTTAATTTATTTTCAATGATTTTGTTCCTGGTAATAATATTTAACAATTCTTACTTGCAATATATCGTAAACTCAACTTAATATATACTTGAAGTATCATATAGCAATGAATTTCATTTACTATTTCTTAATTCTTAGAAAATTAAAGTTAACTGCAGCACATTTTTTATCACGAAATTTGAACGAAGCGGATGTTCAAATTATAGGAGTTATACTATATATATGTATGTATATATATATGTATGTATATATATATATATATATATATATATATATATATGTATATATATATATATATATATATATATATATATAAGTCATCTATTCCATCTTTAATCATTTTCCTCAATATTGTTGACTTTAATTTGTCTTTAGCAAATCTTAAATGTTCTTTCTACTCTTAATTTCTTTCCTTTCATTCTTTCCCTTCTTCCTACTTTCGTTTTCTGTCATAATCCCCATTTCTATTTTTCCCTTTCTTCCCATTTACTGGCTAATTTTTTTTTGTTCTAAACTGCGTTTATTATTCCACCTTTTATGATTTTCTTCTTTTTCTTCTTCTTTTTCTTCTTCTTCTTTTTCTTGGTCTTCTTCTTCTTCTTCTTCTCCTTCTTCTTCTTTTTCTTGGTCTTCTTCTTCTTTTTATTTCGTCTATCTGATTACTCATTATTATTTTATTGTTTCCGTCCACTTGTCCTCCAGCTTCCTTCTCTTATGAACACGGTGCTTTCCTTTACTTGTTATCTCCCTTTCATTTTCTTTCCTCCTCCTCCTTCTCCTCCTCCTCCGCCTCCTCCTCCTCCTCCTCATCATCATCATCATCGCGCAGCGTTGTTGTGTAACATAGTCGTTACATATTAACACACGCAACTCACACGTTGTATGCAGACAGTCGCAAAGAAATAAGGACAAAGAAAGAATTCGACTCACTTTTTCAGTCAAACAACAGACATTTATTTTCAGGTACTTCCAGAATAACACATTGTCTCTTGCGCCAAAGTCTTCTCGTACTCCAATGTGCTTAACAAGACTCTGCCCTGTCGAGCACGTGTTACTCTGCCTTTGTCTGACCATATTTCGCACACATCATTTCCTGTCACTCTCGGCTCACGTGTGTAACCCGTCTATCTCTTTCTTTCGGGAGTCATGTTTTTCTTTTTTTAATAATTTTTTCTTTCTTTCTTTCTCACCGTGACGTCACCTTCCACATGGCTCGGTTCTTTACATACGTTGGTTGTTGCAACTACTGCTGCCATACGCGTGCTCGCGGTCTGTTACAGTTGTTTTTCTTCGAGTTTATTGTTACTAATTTTCATTTTTTCGACATCCTCTTTTTTTCTGTAGTAACCTCCTCTTTCTGTGCGTTCTAGTTATGGCATTGCATCCGACGGTTAAGCCATTATATTAAGGAGTATAGAGTCACTCTGTAATACCGCTACTTCTACTCCATCGTGGTAGTACGCATCAGGGTCTCGCGCACAGGTTAAAAATAAATGTCGCTTACAGAATAGTTATTAACGAAATACACGCTTTACAAAGTAATTTAAGCAACGGAACAATCCTCTTCAGAACACACATATACGATTTAGGGTGCCTGGAAAACTCGTCCCCGGAAAACTCGTCCCCGGAAAACTCGTCCCCGGAAAACTCGTTTTTGAACAGAATAAACGCTTTAAAATAAGTGAAACCACTAATAGCTTAGCCAGTTAGTAGAAAAAGGACACTTAGAAAATCGATTTTATTTTTTTTTGGAAAACAACAGTAAGCAAGTAAAAATATTTTTAAAAAAATATTATGTGGGGTATAGTCTCTTGAAAAAAATATCTCCTTCAATACGGTCATAAACTGTGTTTTCAATCGATATTTATTCAATAAGGGACCAGTTTTCCTACATAGCAGAAATGGACGAGTTTTTCGGCGACGACTTTTCCGGGGACGAGTTTTCCTAAATTCCGATTTAGATATAAAAATGGCACAAAATGACACAACTATGGTTGACATGCCGTAAAAAAACAAGAAGAACAACAAATGTTGCTTTTACCATTCCTTCCCACCCTGTTTCCTTCAAACAACTTCTTCTTCATTTCACTTAATATCGTTATGCCCCTTTAACTCGCATCGTATGTATCGGTGTTGACCTGTCTTCTCCCGTCCCCCGCGTATAATGCATTTCTTCTGCAGATGCGGTGTAGAAATACAGAGGCTATCTTTCCCTCTCGCCGAAACCGCAACCTTCATTTATCTCCAATCCATCCATTTATCTATGCCCACCCCTTCCCGTTTCACTTATCAGGTTGCCTTTTATACGTCGACCCGCCTTTCGCCGCGATCGGCCATTTTACTTTTAAACAGTTGGCGTGACTTTTTGTTTATTTTTTTGGTTTGTCGTCGTCGTCATTGTCGTCGTCTTTTTCCCTGTCGAACGTCCATCGAAATCTTCTGACCCCACTCCCCTCGTCCACTCGCAGTTTCATACCCTCGCCCCGTTGTTGTTGTCGAAAACGTCTGCAGTGTGTCAGATTGCCGCTGCTGATATCCCCATAAAGGATGATAGTGACTCTCGACCTAACAATACAGGAAATGATTAATTATGAGCAATATCCCCGGTGGACTATTTTTCACCTCGCACTGCGGTCGATTGCTCTTCGACGTGTAGCGGCAACGACGAGTTTATCTTGATTAAAACACACACACGCATGCGTAGATGCATATGCATAATAACAATTCTACGCTCCTCCATTTTCCCAATCATATTTGACCGCGTTTTTCTATCAGTTTTAAATTGTAAAAAAAAAAAAAAAAAAAAAAAATCTGAGCAAACTTGTAAGATTAAATACATAAAATCATTCGCAATCAATAATGTTTATGGATTTTATAAAGATTAGATACAAGCTTAACCTTACCCGATGTTTGCCCGGGAGTGTTTTTTTACCCTTATTTCATCATTGGATCTTTTAAATAATTCTGTTCTTTTGTAGATTGATTTTTTTATATACTATTAAAATATTAAATACTATTCTGAAAATTATATTTAATTATTACCATATCTTTTGGCATGAAACTTTTTACAGAACATGAAGAGACGTTGCGAGCCTGTCTCTGCTTTATGGTTATTTTCATGCCAAGTGCTCATATGAACTTCAATCTATGGTTCCCCCCTCGCCAAACTTTAACGAGAAGCACTCGTCTAGCCCAAACCACTATCAGTAATTTCCCACACTCCATGAACAAAGCTTCTTTCTTAGAATTGCACACCTGTTGAACTCTATTCTGTTTACCTGCTTTCCAGCTGACTACAATATGGCCGACTTCAAGTCCAATGTAAACAAGTTCTTGATGAACCGCCCCCTAAGTAATCCAATTTACAAAACTCCCACTACTTATGTTTACTCCGCTATAATGGCAATGACTAATGTATACACATTAACCCTTATCCTCGAGTGGCCTCAAGGCCTTCATAAGTGATGACTCTTATGTAACCCCCCCCCAAAAAAAAACATAGAAAAAAGTTTATATCCGCGTCAGTGTAGTTATGGCAATCCGACAAAGTGTCGACAATCCACCAGATTGAAAGTATCGTAAGATACGGCCGTGACCTTTGGGGTTAGTAGTAGTGATGATTTGGTCTTTAGTTCATGTCTGAACCGAGAGTCGTCATCTGATGAAGACATTTTCATGAGCGATACTACTGTACGATTAACGATTATCGTATGAATATTTTATTTCTAGGCAGCTCAAAGGAAACATACTATTTTTAGAGTTGAAATCCGCTAGCCATGTATGGCAAGCTTTAAACTAACTTATTTGTCAGTGTTAATGATTTGGAATTTTACAGAAACCATACAGATCTTCAGAGGTAATTTAAGAGAACAAGTAAAAGCATTTAACTGATTTTAAAATAGATAAAACGACAAGTTTATATTAGATAAAACGACAAGTTTAAAATTAGATAAAACGACAACTTTTAAACTAGATAAAACGACAAGTTTTCAAATAGATAAAACGGCAAGTTTTAAATTAGATAAAACGACAAGTTTTAAATTAGATAAAACGACAAGTTTTAAATTAGATAAAACGACAAGCTTTCAAATAGATCAAACGACAAGTTTTCAAATAGATAAAACGACAAGTTTTAAAGTAGATAAAATGACAAGTTTTAAAGTAGATAAAATCGCTCTAGAAAGACACGACGACATGCCAGCTGCCAGTTGGCAAAAAGACGCCCGACGATTATGGCAAACACGTTAAGTATTTTTAAAATTCATCCTAAATGTTTTTCATGTTACCTTGTTTAAACTTGTTTTTCTTGTTTTATTTATGTATTTGTCTCTATTTTCCTGTCTTATTCGTCACCCCCCATGCTACAAAGTAAACTAACGATAAAAAAAACCAAAAAAACAAAATGCCGGGTATTATTTTCTCTATTAGAGTAGATAAAGTTAGGACTTTATTTAAGTAATATACTTAATATATACTATTACTGCAAGCTTGCCTATATGGAAAATGCTTGCTTCCTGGCTAGCCAATCAAACCATCTAATATAGTTAGTCTTATTTTCAATTATATTCAAAATATAATACAGTGCCATTAGCAAAGAAAAAGTTACCTATGAAAACGAACCTCCTAAATTAAAACCTTGAATTAATTATCTAAACTCGAATGTAAATTAATATTAAGCCGACTTTACAAATTGATAAAAGTTAATTATTGGATTTTAATTAATTATAAGGTGAAGCTTTCAAACTCGATAGATAACGACAAACTTTCACCCATTAATATGGGAGGGGAGATTATCATCAAACGTGTCCTGAATTGATAACTTAGCACCGGACTTACTACTTAGATATAAATAAGCCACTTGTACCCATTCCCCTCCTCCCCCTTTTTTTTAATGGAGAGTAGATAATACAATGGATGTGTTATCCGCAGCTCCAGTAACTCTCGCTTCTCCTTCTTTGTCCCTCAGTCCTCATTCAATGAGTGATTTTTCGGACAAAGGGTGAAGAAAAAAGCTGCTTAAAGGTCGGTAGTACTTGGTGAACAGTAGTCTGAGATGTCGGAAATTTTTCTGTCTCTATGCCTGTTCTTGTGGCCGTGTCACTAGTAAGGGTGCTGGAAGTAAACGTTTTATCTGGGCTGACGTTATCAGCCTGATAGTCAGGGACCCGAACCTAGGATTAACCACTAAGGAGTCTGTCCTATCAGCAGGCGCAAAGTACTGGGACTGCTGTATTGCCATTTGGTGAGTGGATCTGGACCATGCAGTAGTCTCTGGTGGGGCCTCTCGATGCCATACTAGTGGGTAATTTTTACGGCTTTACCTTTCGTGTGCTACAAAAAAAAATTCCTGTCTTTTTCTCTCTTACTTTCCCTCTCTGTACTGCTCTAACCAAGTATGCCGACCTGTTCCACAAATCCCAAAACCTCAACATGAAATATCTTCAGAATAAAAACTCGAATAAACCTAGAACCCCATCTTTCAACGTAGACCCCTACTACCAGGTCTCCTTCTCCAACATCAGAGGTCTACGTTCCAACCTTCCAGAGGTTGAAACCCAATTACAGGAGACGAAACCGGACATATTATTTCTAAGCGAAACTGAAATAGATGAGTTCATAATTAACGGATACTCTAACTTTACAGCTAAATCTGACCCCCAAGATCGCCATGGGCATGGAATATGTGCCTACATAAAAGATGGCTTCTCGTGTGGCAGGGATATCTCTAGAGAAGATCCTAATTTACCCTATATGTGCTTCAGGGTTGCACTTGCTACCACCACTGCATTTATATTTGCCCTCTATCGGCCCAATAACAGCGGAGTTACTATCTTTAAGAGCATATCTGAGAAAATAGACCACATCCTGTCTGCACATCCCTCGGCTAACATCCACATCTGTGGTGACTTCAACGTCCATAACGTGGAATGGGTGACCCATTCAAATAAGACAGACGATGAGGGGAGGTTTTGTCATGATTTTGCCATTGCTTATGACCTCACTCAGATTGCTCGCGAACCCACCCGTGTGCCCGATACACCCGGTCAATATGCAAGCCTCCTAGACCTTTTTCTCTCAACTTTCCCTGAGCTATGTTCATGTTCCGTTCATTCTCCTCTAGGGTCCTCCGACCACTCCGTCGTATCAGTTAAGATAAAAACGAAATGTAATAAGTCCCCAGACGTACCCCTCCACCGTACTGTATACCGATACTCTATGGCTGACTGGGATAGCTTCCGTACATTCATATCTGATCTATCTCTGCACTCCATGTTTACAAAGGAAGTGTCCTCTATAGTATCAGACCTGACTGAATGGTTACTTGTTGGCATAGACCAATTCATACCATCCAAAAAATTCCAACAAAAACCTAACAGCCAGCCATTGTTCTCCCCAAAATGTGCTGCTGCTATCGCGCACAGAAATCACTTTTTCCATAGCTACCAACGTAATAGATGCACTGAGACTAAAGCTGCTTTCAGGACTGCCAGCAACCACTGTAAAAGAGTAATAGAAAATGCAAGAGAGCTATATGCCCAGTCTGTTAAATCCAAAGTAGCTGATCAGCGGCTTGGTTCCCACCAGTTTTGGCAAATAACAAATAGGATCCTGAACAGAAGTGTGCGTTCTATCCCAACCATTATCAATGGACCAGAGGTCATTTTGCCAGCGTCAGACAAGGCCAAACTATTTGCAAAGAACTTTGCAGCTAATTCTACCCTATGCGACGAAGGCCATCAACTCCCCATACTTTCTCCTATAACACAGAACACGCTCGGTAACATACAAATATCCGTGCATGAGGTCGCCAAGCTAATAAAGAACCTTGATTCCAGTAAAGCAACTGGCCCTGACCGCATCTCAATTATAGTGTTAAAATAGCTTCAACCAGAACTTGCTCCCATACTTACGAAACTGTTAAAGCGCTGCCTTAAGGAGAAGTGCTTTCCGACTCCCTGTGAGACTTCATCAGTTTGCCCTGTATTTAAGAATTCAGGTGATAAGTCATCTCCCTCTCAGTACAGACCAATAAGTCTCCTGTGTGTTATGAGTAAGTTGCTGGAATCCATATTAAATAGAGAAATAGTCAACCACCTCAGCAGAAACAACCTTCTTAGTGACACACAATATGGTTTCCGCTCTGCAAGATCTACCGCAGATGTGCTGACGGTTATATCTCACAGGATTAGTGAATCTCTTGACAAAGGCTTCCTTTCTAGGGCAATTGCTCTTGACATATCAAAGGCCTTTGACAAGGTATTGCATAAGGGTCTACTTCACAAGATTTCCAGCTACGGTATAACTGGAAATGTTTTCTCAATCATTAAATCATTTCTCTCCGATAGGCTCATAAGAGTAGTGGTCGATGGACAAAAATCAGAGGCCTGCAATATTAATGCTGGAGTCCTTCGGGGGTCAATCCTGGGTCTAACTCTCTTCCCGATCTACATCAATGACCTCCCTAAACACATACTTAAATCATTCGTTGACATCTATGCTGATGACACGACAATCTACGGCAACACATCAAAGGCTGTAAATGACAAAGTTCTCTCTGATTCTCTCTCCTCTGATCTCGAGCGCGTGGTTCAGTGGGGGAAGACGTAGCTGGTTACCTTTAATGCATCTAAAACCAAACTCCTATCCTTACATCATCAACGCTCTGATCCCCATCTGGCATCAATTGGGATGGATGGCTCTCGTCTAGGAGAGGCTCTGTTTTTTGACAAGCTTCTGGGTTTGACCTTTACTCCTGATCTGAAATGGAACACGTACATCAAGTCTGTTGCGAAGGTCGCTGGAAAATGGTGGCATCCTTCTACCGCTCCAGAAGATATCTCACTACTGATGCAATTCTGTATCTATATAAAAGCCAAGTACGTCCAAGGATGGAATACTGCTGCCATATCTGGGCAGGAGCTGCCAAAAACAGCCTATCCTGCCTTGACAGAGTACAAAATAGACTTCGTGGCTTAGTGGAAGATACCCTTTTCTCTACCCTGCAACCTCTCTCCCACAGAAGAGACGTTGCGAGCCTATCCTTGTTTTATCTTATCGTTATTTCTATGGCAGGTACTCGTCTGAACTCCAATCTCTGGTCGCCCTCGCCAATCTTTCACGAAAAACACCCGTCAAGCTGAATCCACTGTGAAAAATTTTCCCCACTCTTTATCTCTGTCTAAATCAAAATGTGGATTCCATGAACAAAGCTTCTTTCTTAGAACTGCACGCCTGTGGAACTCTGTTCCGTCTGCCTGCTTCCCACCTGTCTACAACTTGGATGTGTTCAAGTCCAACGTTAACAAATTCCTAATGAACCGCCCCCTTAAGTAAACACTTCATCAAATCTCCACACTAACGCAATATACTTGCAATAACCCTTATCCCTGAGTGGCTTCCGGGCCTTGATAAGTGTTGACCACTGTGTAAAAAACACAAAAAAAACCCGACAAATATTAAAGTAGATATAATGACGAGCTTTAAAGTAGATGAAATGACAATTTTTAAAGTAGATAAAATGACAAGATTTAAATTAGATAAAATGACAAGTTTTAAAGTAGATAAAATGACAAGTTTTAAAGTAGATGAAATGACAATTTTTAAAGTAGATAAAATGACAAGATTTAAATTAGATAAAATGACAAGTTTTAAAGTAGATAAAATGACAAGTTTTAAAGTAGATAAAACGACAAGTTTTAAAGTAGATAAAATGACAAGTTTTAAAGTAGATAAAATGACAAGTTTTAAAGTAGATAAAATGACAAGATTTAAATTAGATAAAATGACAAGTTTTAAAGTAGATAAAATGACAAGTTTTAAAGTAGATAAAATGACAAGATTTAAATTAGATAAAATGACAAGTTTTAAAGTAGATAAAATGACAAGTTTTAAAGTAGATAAAATGACAAGATTTAAATTAGATAAAATGACAAGTTTTAAAGTAGATAAAATGACAATTTTTAAAGTAGATAAAACGACAAGTTTTAAAGTAGATAAAATGACAAGTTTTAAAGTATATAAAACGACAAGTTTTAAAGTAGATAAAATGACAAGTTTTAAAGTAGATAAAACGACAAGTTTTAAAGTAGATAAAATGACAAGATTTAAATTAGATAAAATGACAAGTTTTAAGGTAGATAAAACGATAAGTTTATAATCGATAAAACGACAAGTCCTTAAGTAGATAAAACGACAAGTTTTTAAGTAGTTAAAATGACAAGTTTTAAAATAGATTAAATGACAAGTTTTTAAGTAGATAAAATGACAAGTTTTAAAGTAGATTAAATGACAAGTTTTTAAGTAAATAAAATTACAAGTTTTAAAGTAGATAAAACGATAAGTTTTAAAGTATATAAAACGACAAGTTTTTAAGTAGATAAAAGGACAAGTTTTAAAGTAGCTAAAAGGACAAGTTTTAAAATATATAAAACAGCAAGTTTCAGTTACAAAACTGAATTAATAACGAACATCTAGCGAAGAAATACAAAAAAAAAACATAATAATACGATAAAAAACATGGTAATACTATAAAAAACATAGTAATACTATAAAAAACATGGTCATACTATAAAATGTATGGTACAAAACTCTCGGATGAAGTAGATGTTAGTGGCAAAGTATATCTGTTCAAAACTATGGCTACCTAAATGCAAGTCAAGGCCCATAAAGCAGATATTTTCAATAAATACGTGACTAGTGTGATCAACCCAACTACAGCTGATATTAGAAGAATAAGTAAAATATTCTTAGAAAGCATAAATATAATTATTTATAATTATAAATGGAAATTTCCACTTCAATCAATGGATAACTAGGATTAACTTGATTTAATGAAATCCCGTTAAATCCTTCAATTGACATAATGGATTACTACCATTGAATTACAAAGAATCTTTGCCATAAGGCTTTGGACTTTACAGAATAACTTACAGGTATTACCAAGGAAATAATTAATACATGTTATCTATAAGTGTCAAAATACATGTTATACATAAGTGTCCAAATACATCTTCTACAATATAAATCTCACCTGTCTGTTGGAATGTATGTATGTATGCCTATAACTTTCGACAAAGGCGATGGATTCTTACGAGATCGGTATCGTTTTGAAACTCGACCCTTCGGACGACAAATATAAAAGAATTGGCTAAAAACATTAATTCCTTCACCCTCAACGGGGCGCTTTTCTACAAGGACGACACGCTTTTTTCGCCGATAGTTTCGAAAGTCATCCCCTCTTTTGGATTGACAAGCCTTAATTTAAACCTTCGGAAGTTCCGGTTTGGCGATGAACGCAACGGCAAAACGTCACGTTTTTTCACGTTCTTTTCCACTTTTGCGTGACGGGTTCGAACCCACCTGCCTGCCTACTACCACTTTTTTTGCTCGACACACACCTCCAAACACCTGGACAACGCCGGGCCCCAGTCTAGTGTTATATATAACATGTATTTTGACACTTATATATAAGTGTCAAAATACATGTTATCTATTCGTGTCAAAATACATTTTATCTATTAGTGTCAAAATACATGTTATCTATAAGTGCCGTACGGTAGTCGTAATTAGTAATAATAAACAATGGATTAAATAAGATTTCACGGATGTATTTAGTATAACCATGTGTTTATGATCGGCAGAGATTCTAGTTTAGTAAAACTTTACTTCGAACTGAGTCTAGAGTGTTTAACACTAAGTACATAGGACTATATATAGGGATGATGGCCTATCTATAGTTAGAAACATTTATAATATTGCAGCTGAAAGAAATTAAACAAATTATACAGAAAACCATAAAAAGAGGACTTAAATTTGAGATCTCTGTTCTGCGTCTAAGTGATCGACCGAACATGTACGTTTTAGTTTGGAAATGTAAGAGAAGGCTTGAATTTCGTATATGTTTTGTCATTTCACCTCCTCCAATTTTCTGACTTTAAGCTAAGTAAACATGTTTGCATGTTGGATGGAAAATGCGTTTCTCGCTTAAATATAATACGTTTCCTCCCATTTTACTAATAAAAAAATGGATGTAATTTTTGTTTTTTAATAATTATTGTGCAAGCGTTTATATTTACCATAAGCTTGTTTTTTTGTTGTTTTTTTTTTTGCTACATCTGATAAAAAAATATCTATCTTTTTTTAAAACTCACATTCACCCCAAACAAGACATATCGCCATTTGGACATCAGAGGCTACTATTTGGGACTGTGCCATAGAAAGATTAACAAGATGTTTGTTTATATTACATTTAAAATTCTGCATATCAGTACAATCAGGAAAGCAGGTAGTAGGAAGGGAATTCCAAAATCTAGGTTTTCGAGGGAAGAAACTATTAGAGTAGAAAACTTTCTAGCATTAAAAGGTCTCAACAGTGAAGGGGTGAGAGTTTGTTGCTAAGCGGGTTTATCGGGGATATGTACGTCGAGGGGAAACAAGTACAATGAGTTCATCAGAGCACATTCCACTAAAATATTTGTAAAACAGAGAGAAAGATGCAACATTGCGGTGATGGGACAGGAGTTGGAGCTTAGTTGACAAAGAGGGACCTACTAGATTGAAAACCCTTTTTTGAACACTATCCAAGAGGGAGAGATTAGTGGTAGATGCACCAGCCCATATGTGGCAACAATACTCCATGAATGTGCGAATGGTGGCCTTGTACAGGCACAGAATATTCTCAATTGTGAAAGTCTTTTAGCTCGATAGAGGGAACCCTCTTCTTTGCAGTAGCCTTAGCAATGTCCTCAATATATTTGTTCCAGTTCATATTGCCCGTGAATGTTGGGCCGAGGAGTTTAAAAGAAGAATTATCAGGTAGGGTGATATTTGTTATGGCTATCGGTGGTTGGAGAGGCGTGTAGTAATTGCTAAATGAGAACAGCGTTGTCTTACGAGAATTAAATGTTATCATACATTTCCGGTCCAACTCCATTACGATCTGGAAGTCATTTTCTAACGATTCTGCTGTTGTCTTAGATTTATATACATCCGTTCTTCCCTCATGCATATTATAAAGCATTGTATCATCATCAAATATACGAATCTCGGACACAATATTATCAGGGAGATCGTTTATGAATATCAGGATTAGTTGTGATCCAACCAAGCACCAAAAACAAAAGGGCTAACAGTTGACACGAAAGAAAGTTTCACATGATGGAAATAAAAGAATCAGAAAAAAAACGAGGCAAATAAAAGGAGAATTGAAAATAAGATGAAAAAAGTGAAATCAGTAATTGTAAGAACACTGGGAGCAGCTACACAACTGAAATAACACTGAGAGAAGTTGCAATCAAACAGCTGATTGATAACATATAAAGCATAAACACTGGAATAAAAAAAAAATCGTCAAATGTTGAAATCAACCGATAAAATCAGTATCGTCAAACGACAGGTAAACAGAACAAGGCATAAGAATCACGTAAAATTATAGAAAAAAAATTACAGGACACCAAGAGAACTGAAACTATCATGATAGATTTGAAAAATAAAACCTTTAATCTGACTCTCCCTCCCCTAAAACGGTGATATTGCCATCCATTGATATCAGGCACAATTTCGATGTGAAATCGAGGAAAATTGAAATATATGGGAAATAGAGTGAATCTACAGGAAGTTACTTGTCACTCATATTCCAGGGAAAGTTAATGGCCGATATCAACAAGAAATTAGTGGATAGCAGAATGAAAATCTAGGAAGCAGGAAAAATTGTTGATCGGAGAATATTCCGAGGATGACCCGGATTTACACGTAAAGAGCTTTTGGATGAAACGTGGCAGTGCGACGAATTCTCTAATTCTGCTGATAAAATAAAGCAACATAAAATTAATGACTTAATAAACATTATGAACTAATATATATTATTCCTTAATTGGAATTCATTTTTGAGATGAGCATTATATATATTAATTTAAAAAAGCCGGGCAGAGGTTTACAACTACGGATGGCAGTGCAGAGAATGCAGTTAGGAGATTCGAAGTTCCTATCCGTCGCGGTTACCACCTGACGAAGGCCAGAGGAATAGTTGGCTGAAACATCGTGAAAAACAACAACCGATAAAGATGAAAACAACAACTAATAAAGATGAAGATAATAGTCCGAAATAAAAATAAATTAATATGATAAACTAGCTTTTTAGGTCAGCGTATAAGGGCGCCGAATTAAGAAATGTTTCAACTGTTCAGTTTATTATTATTATTTTTATATATGCATAGGGGATATTGTCAAATCAATCCCACCGACTTTATTGGATACCTTATCCTAAAAAAGACAAAGCAGAAGCGACCGCGGGATGATCATAGAAAGGAACATGCTATCACAAATGCTAGCTCAGATCAAAGGGACCCCTACTAGATTAAGGGTAGCCAAGACTGAATCTTACAGTGGAAATGGTAGCTACAGACCTGTCAAATAGACAAAGGCTGTAAAGTAGGTACTCTTCAGCTAAATCGAATAACAGGTTAATATGGAACTGAGGAAGAAGCAAATGTCTTCGCATCAGGAAAAGGAAAAAATATGCTACCCTTCGAAACTTATTCACTACCACCTAACTTGACATGTAACCATATCAAGCCCTAAGTGGAAAGAAGGACTCTGCTTTTTCACCCCAAACAAGGTACAGTGTCGCTTGGATGTAAGGAGATACTATTTGGGCCCAAATTTGCAGGGATACAATGTAGGGAGTTGAACAGCAATCTGTCTGTTCACATTACACTTGAAGTTCCGCACGTCAGTACAGTTAGGGAAACAAGGATCTGGGAGGGAATTCCAAAGTTAAGAAGTTCAACGGAAAAAGCGATTTGAGTAGAAGGAGTGGGATTTTGCTTCTTGTCGAGGCTATTTAGGTTGAGGGCGTACAAAGGCTTGGACTTCGTCAGAGCACTTTTTTATTACGATACTTGTAAAGCAGGCACAGGGATGCAACATTTCGTCAATGGGATAGAAGTTGGAGTTTGGTTGACAATGCAGGACCTCTTAGGCTAGTGTTTTTTATTAAACCCCATCTATGTGTGAGAGACTAGTAGCAGATGCACAGCTCAAGTGTGGTAACAATACTCCATGCATGAGTGAATGCTGGTCTTGTAGGAGTACAGGCTACTCTCAGGGGTAAGTAGCGCCCAAGCACGGCAGACAGGGCCCCCTGCTTTGTGGCATTCTTTGCAATACCCTCGATGTATGTGTTCCAAATCATGCGCCCTGTCAACGTTAAACCAAGGAATTTGAACAGAGCCTTCAGGTAGTATATCATTAGCTATGAGTATCAGTGCTTGAGAAGTTTTTTGTAATTATTGAAGAAACAAATGTTAGTCTTGCCAGCATTTAATGTTACCATCCATTTTTGTTTCAATTCCACTAAAGACTAAATGTGTTCTTCTATGTTTCAGTCATTTCCTTTGATATGTGTTCATTCGTTTGCCCTCGGATCCACACGGAGAAAATATCTACACTGGTTTGAAATCTACAAGGAAAAATGTATAGATCGTACACCTCTAAGTATTTTCAATATGCGAATCTTCACGTCAAGCCATTATCTTCCGATTCTTTTTGTGTGTACTCGAGTGTTTGGATCGACGAAGTTTTGTTAATAAGTTGCGTAAAAATGGTTTAAATTATCGTAAAATCTCCATTCACTGGAATAGGGACCTTTCGTTGAATAATTGACTGAAATGTCGTATCTTAATAGAAGTAATAGTATAATTTCGCCTTCCGATCTCAAGTAATAATACATTATTTACATATACGATTACTTAATGCCGCCCTGGCTTAAGATCGACAAGGAAAATATCGGTCGTACGTCTCTTATTTTTATTCAACATACAGATCTTCGCATCAAGAGATTGTTTTTTAATGTTAATAATTCGGTGTTGAGATCGACGAATATTTGCTGATGATTTATGGAAAAATGACAAAACTTTAGTTTAAATTGGTGTAAACTCTCGATTCAGCGGAATAAATCACTGAACTATCAGCGACGTCCCGTTGAATAAGAAGCTGAAATGTCGCAGTATCTTCTTGGAACATAATGGTTAAGAGTTAGAGGTTAGGGTAAGGATTCCAGACTCGATAATCAAAAATTCTTTCGAGAAAGATGTTTTCTTTGTTATTTTGATTTGATATGATATGATATGATATATATATATATATATATATATATATATATATATATATATATATATATATATATATATATATATATATATATATATATGTTCTGGCGCTGCCCAGTGGAAGTATGACACAAAGTTAGGCTGGATTCGATGAAGCCCCCCCACCCTTGATAATAAATTACTCTACGATTATCAGTTCTGGAAAATAGCGGACAATGGCGTCCGTGGCCCAAATGAAATTATCTGACTTCCACTGTCAGGCAGTGTCTGACAGTGGCAGGTAGCGGAAAGCACTGACTGTCATTGTCAGCACTTGTGGTTAGTGACGAGTAGTGTTGGTTGGAGGAGATTACTGGCAGGTACTGGTTTGTATTTGTAAGCACTGGCTGCCTTTGAAACTGGCAGTTAGTGGCGGCATCAGTGTCGGTCCCCATTTGACTGCTGCGAACTGAAATCATTTGCTTTCACCTTTCGAGCATTGGTATTGTTAGGCACCTGCGTTTATTGGCTGCATGTGGCGAACAGTGATGATCACTGACGGTTAGTGCTGTTTGGAAGCTGTTGCTTGCATTTTCTCGCATTTAATTATCGATACTGGCTGCCTTTCGAACTTTCTTTGTCTGTTCCCGGCGTTTACTGTCGACCATAACCGGTATTGGTCTCTATTGGACCGCTCTTAAATGAAATTGCCTCTCTTCAATAGGGAACAATAGTGGTCATTAGCCTTTTTAAGCGGTTATTTACGTTTTGTCATTGTCGGTCACTATTGATCATGACCAGCGTCGAGCCGCATGTGACTGATTTAAAATGAAATAACCTGTCTTCAATATTCGTGCAATGTCATCCATTGTATGGTACTGTCATCCAGTGGCGGGCACTCTTGTACTCTGGCGGTCATGACGGCGATTGAAATTTTAGATGATTACTGTCAATATTGGATAGTGGCGGCCAGTGATAGGCAGTAGCTGGCAGTGGCAGAAAGTGGCGGACACTTCTATTTCCAGACGATTATTGCTGATTTTAGGCGGTAACTGTGGTCTTCGTGTAAATAATTAACTTTCATATGAGGATAGATTTATTTAAAAAAAAAAATGAGGAACTGCATTTTATTATGAAGGGTGCATTGTTTCCTGGATATTTTTCTTTGTAAGAAAACATTTTAAGAGATATTTTATGTTAAGTAAGATTTAATTCTTAAATGAGCTTATTTCCTATGCTTATTTAATGTCGTTTTTCGTTGGACATTCAAGAAAAACTATTTGCTTTTTAAATGTTAATAGCATGTAATGTATTTTCTTCCTTTACAAAAGTTATTAATAAAAAACGATGACATTGTGTGTTTATTTTGTTGAATTATAGTTTTTATAATGAGTTTAGTCTCTACAATTATGCGATTTATATTGAATGTAAATGTATACAATAATAACTATGTAACAGCAAATATACCCAGACTGTAATTTTTATGTGGAGATTCGTATTTCATGAGGGGGCCTCTTTGTTTGGTGTTAAACACTATAATAGACGACCGCCGAAATGGTACGAGTTCATTTTCTAGATTTAATGAATGTAATTGTCTGTTCTAGACATAATGTAGGCTGCGTTTATGTTCGGTAAGAAAACTGATTAAACAAACGCAAACATCGTGTATATATTTTGTTATTTTAAAATGTTTTAAATCTATAAATTGAATGTGCTGAAGCTATTTATATTTAATTTTAATGTACATGGGGACCCACTTAAAAGTAGCCCGATCTATTTAATCTTTCTCTTACCGACAAACTGACACCACAAGACAAAATGCAATTCTTTTTCCAACAACATGCCTCACAGACTCGAGTTCATGCCATGTTTACGGAATAGAGAACAATAAGCAAGGGGTTACGGCCATCACGTTACTCGGACTTGTCATCGTGTGATTTTTATCTTTGGGGGACTTTAAAACAAAATATTTATTCAAATAGTCCTCACAACCTAGATTAACTCAACGAGAACATTACCAACTCTCTCAGGGGAATCACCAGATAACATCTACAGGCAGTATCTGCAAACGTTTATAAACGTGCCCAGAAATGCATAGATGTCAATGGGGAGGACTTTCAGCATATTTTATAACATTACAGGTAATTTAAGAAATGCTACAGGTAATTTAAACAATGCTACATGTAATTTAAACAATGCTACAGGTAATTTAAACAGTAAAAGAATGTTCCTCCTCTCTACTACATTTTCTGGGCTACTCTTAAGTAGGCTACCCTACATTAAACTATATATGTAAAAAAAAAAAAAAAAAAAAAAAAAAAATGAAAATCCCCTCTGTAAGAAAAAGGCATTCTGGATCGGTGTCCAAATATAAATTACCTCAGTCTAGAAACATACACACAAATGTTTATTTTGTAATGTAGGGTGCGAATTTTTAACGATCAAAGCGAGGAAAGATCAAGTTTAGTGCAAGAGCAGCTAGTACACTTTGCTCCTAGGAAAACGGTCCAGGACATTTCTGAAAAATACTTTCTGTGTGTTTTGTGTATATACTATAGTATTCATCGCAATAGTTTATAAAACAGTAACTTTATAGACAAAAAGAAGTTATTATTAAACAAACGAAAACTTCGTGGGCGTATCATTGTTTAATTAGCTTTGTTTAAATGAGTTCACTCTTTACAACTTTCTCTTTTTACATGGGGTCACCACTTATCAAGGCCCAGGAGCCACTCGATGATAAGAGTTATTGTGTGCACATTAATCAGTGGGATAGTATCGTAGTAATAGTTAGTATCGGGGATTTGATAGGTGTCATTACTTAAGGGGGCGGTTCATCAAGAATTTGTTTGTGTTGGACTTGAAGACATCCAAGTTGAACCCGGGTTCGGGGGGGGGGAATAGGCAAGCGGCAGAGAGTTCCACAGCCGTGCAGTTCTAAGAAAGAACCTCTGTTCATGGAATCTGCGTTTTGATTTAGGCACGGATAAAGAGTGGGGAAAATTATTGACAGTGGTTTCAGCTAGTCGGGTGTTTTTCGTGAAAGATTGGCGGGAGGGGGATCAGAGAATGGAGCTCAGACGAACACTTGTCATGGAAACAACGATAAAACAGAGACAGGCTCGCAACGTCTCTTCTGTGGGAGAGAGGTTGTAGGGAAATGAAAAGGTCATCCCCCACTTGGCCACGAAGTCTATTTTGTACTCTGTCAAGGCAGGATAGGCTGTTTTTAGCAGCTCCTTCCCAGATGTGGCAGCAGTACTCCATTCTTGGACGTACTTGGCTTTTATACAGATAGAGAATTGCATCATTAGTGAGATATCTTCTGGAGCTGTAGAAGGATCCCACTATTTTCCCAGCGACCTTGGCCACAGACTTGATGTATGTGTTCCATTTCAGATCAGGAGTAAAGGTCAAACCCAGAAGCGTATCAAAGCATAGGGCCTCCCCTAGACGAGAGCGATTCATTTCAATCGATGCCAGATGGGGATCAGAGCGGTTATGATGTAATGATAGGAGCTTGGTCTTAGATGCATTAAAGGTAACCAGTCACCTCTTCCCCCACTGAAACACGCGCTCAAGATCTGAGGAGAGAGAATCAAAGAGATCGTTGCCATTTACGGCCTTTGATGTGTTGCAATAAATAGTCGTGTCATCAACATAGATGTCAGCGAATGATTTAAGTATGTGTTTTGGGAGATCATTGATGTAGATCAAGAAGAGAGTTGGGCCCAGGATGGACCCTTGAGGGACTCCAGCATTAATACTGTGGGCCTCTGATTTCTGCCCATCAACCACTACTCTTATGAGCCTATTAGAGAGAAATAATTTAATGATAGAGAAAACAATTCCAGTTATACCGTAGCAGGAAATCTTGTGAAGTAGGCCTTTATGCCATACCTTATCGAAGGCCTTTGATATGTCAAGAGCAATTGCCATAGAAATGAAGCCTTTGTCTAGAGATTCACTATTTCTATGTAATATAACTGTTAGCACGTCAGCTGTATATCTAGCAGAACGGAAACCATATTGCGTGTCACTAAGACAGTTATTTCTGCTGAGGTGGTTGACTATTTCTCTATTTAATATGGATTCCAGCAACTTACTCATGACACTCAGGAGACTTATTGGTTTGTATTGAGAGGGAGATGACTTATCACCTGAATTCTTAAATACAGAGCATGTTGATGAGGTTTTCCAGGGTGTTGGAAAGCACTTCTCCTTAAGGCAACGTTTAAACAGTTTGGTAAGTATGGGGGCAATTTCCGGTTGTAGCTTTTTTAATACTATAATTGGAATACCGTCAGGGCCAGTTGCTTTACTGGAATAAAGGTTCTTGATTAGCTTGGCGACCTCACGCACATATATGTGTATGTTACCTAGCCTGTTATGTGTTGTAGGAGGAAATACGGGGAGTTGATGGCCTTCGTCGCATAGGGTAGAATTTACTTCAAAGTTCTTGGCAAATAGTTTGGCCTTGTCTGATGCTGACGAAATGACCTCTGGACCATTGATAATGGTTGGGATAGAACGCACGCTTCTGTTCAGGATCCTATTTGCTATTTGCCAGAACTGGTGGGAACCAATCCACTGCTCAGCTACTTTGGATTTAACGGATTGAGCATATAGCTCTCTTGCATTTTTTATTACTCTTTTACAGTGGTTGCTGACGGTTCTGAAAGAATCTTTAGTCTCAGTGCATCTATTACGTTGGTAGCTATAGAAAAAGTGATTTCTATGTGCGATGGCAGCAGCACATTCAGGGGAGAACCATGGCTGGCTGTTAGATTTTTGTTGAAATTTTTTGGATGGTATGAATTGGTCTATGCCAACAAGTAACCATTCGGTCAGGTCTGATACTATAGAGGACACATCCTTTTTAATATGGAATGGAGAGGTAGATCAGATATGAATGTACGGAAGCTATCCCAGTCAGCCATAGAGTATCGGTATACAGTACGATGGAGAGGTACATCTGTAGACTTATTGTATTTCATTTTTATCTTAACTGATACAACGGAGTGGTCAGAGGATCCCAGAGGAGATAGAATGGAACATGAGCATAGCTATGCGAATTATATATATAACGAAGTGTAAGTATATATTCCTGAAAGTACACAGTATAATTACTCTTAGTAAAATATCGAGATCAATCATTATAACGCGATAACAAAAAAACAAAAAAAAACGAAAAAAGTGTGACGACACTGTCATGGAAATAGCATGCATGCTGTTGGTGCCGTTGCCATTAAAATTTGTAGGCGAATCATTCAGCGATTAGACAAAAATGTGTAAAAATGTAATACTATTTAGCAAATTTGTATTATTGGTCCCCGACAAAAGGAGAGTAGACATGTACATTCACCCTTGTCCGTTCGTCCGTTCGCCTGTCTGCATTTTTCTCAATAACTACGCCTTAGAATTTTGGGGAATTTTACACAAACATTAAACATATTATGAGTAAAAAAAGTAACAGAACGGATTTTCCGGGAAAATCCGGTTGCTCCCCCTCTTAGGGATGCCTTTCGGTTTAAAATGGTTAAAGTTGACATTTTTGTGCTTATTAAAAAGATTGATGCCTTGAATTCTTATAAAACTTTCTGAAAAGTTATAACAAATTGATTTCTATATCATTTTGTTTGTCTATACTTAGCGATTAACTCTTGGGTTTGCCTCAGGGGCTCTTTATGGGCTAATAAAAACACTCTAATTTTGGGACTATTTTACCAAATTTGTCCAAAATTTTTTGTGTATGTATATTTAGAAGTTTTAAATGGCGCTGAACTCAAATTTAAATATGTTAAGGCCTTGGGGATTTTTGGAGCTAAATGAGGGGGAGGGGCAAATGTTGGACTTAGTCATTTCTTTTTTGCATGGTGCAGACCTTAAATTTACATATGTTAAGGCCTAAAACTGCACCGTTCACTATGCACTCACGGGAGACCATGCATGCTTGACTTGTTTTTCGTGTGATACGAAGGAACTTTATTGCGTTCGGAATAGTGAAAGATCGAGATAATAATGGATTAACGGAATGAAAGAAAACAACCAATGAATTTCCTGGAAAAGTTAGATGACGATTGTAAACGGACTGATCATTATTTTCGTCGAAAACGGGGTGTGATGAAAAGAGGAAAACGAATAAAATGTAATAATCTTGGTCGTTGGTGGGAAAATATTATCATTAAACGTTGACCCTTTGTATGTATGTACGTATGTATGTATGCTTGTATATATGTATGTATGTTTGTATGTATGTACGGTTTTTTTTTTATTACATTTTCACCCCAAACAAGGCACATTGCCACTTTGGTGTAGGGGACTACTATCAGGGGGAACATCTACTGGGGTACTATGTAGGGATTAGGGCAGCGAGATGTTGGTTCACGTTGCACTTGAACTTATGCATGTCAGTACAGTTGGGGAAGCAGTGACCTGGAATGGAATTCCAAAGTCTAGCTGTTCTGGGGAAGAAACTACTGGAGTAGAAAGATCTTTTACATCTAGGGATCTCTACAGTGTGGGGGTGGGATTTTGCAGCTTGTCGGGTCTGTCGAGGGTGTTCACGTCGTGGGGGCACAAGTGCTTGCAGTTCATCAGAGCATTCACCATTATAATACTTGTAGAACAGGCAGAGGGATGCAACGTTTCGACGATGGGACAGAGGCTGAAGTTTAGATGCCAGTTTAGGGCCTATCAGATTTACGACTCTCTTTTGAACCCTGTCAAGGAGCGAGAGACTAGTAGCCGATGCACCGGCCCAAATATGACAGCAATACTCCATACATGGGCAAATAGTGGCCTTATAGAGGTACAGGATACTTTCGGGTGTTAGAAGTTTTCTAGCACGGTAGAGAGAGCCCACCTTCCTTGCAGCGGCCCTGGCAATGCCCTCGATGTAATTGTTCCAACTCATGTTTCCTGTGAACGTTAGGCCAAGGAGCTTGAGAGACGTACTCTCAGATAAAGAGTCGTTGGCCATTGCTATAGGTGGTAGAGAAGGTTTCTTGTAATTATTGAATGAAACCAGTTTTGTCTTGGTGGCATTGAACGTTACCATCCATTTTTGTCCCCATTCCACTACTGATTGGAGGTATGTATGTTTGTATATATGTATGCATGTTTGTATGTATGTAGTTATGTATGCATGTATGTTTGGGATAGTGAATGTTGCCGGAATTTGTATAGGAAGATACGATACTGGTTAAAAAGCAAAGCGTAATAAAAAAAAAAAAACTTGCACCAGATACCGGGAGCTTATGTGAGCATATGGAAGTTTTATATGCCGTTTGCGTTTACCAAGCAATCATGTCTTTTTTTATAGAGGGGAAAATCGTTACCATATTATTATATTAAACACAGAGCGGCTAATGTCAAAGTAGCTCAGAAAATGTAGTAGTAAGGAGATACATTCTTCCATTATTTAAATTATATGTAGTGTTATAAAAGATACTGGAAAAGCTCCCAGCTGAAATCTATGCATTTCTAGGCACGCTTAACAACGTTCGTTGATACTGCCTGTAGATCTTCTCTAGTGATTCTCCTGATAGCATTGGTAATGTTCTCCTTTAGTTGATCTAGATTGTGAGACTTATTTGCATAAGTTTTTTTTCGTGTAGCGCCACTTTGTTGGAAAAAGAATTGCATTTTTTCTTGTGGTGTCAGTTGGTCGCTAAGAGAAAGAGAGATTAGGCTACTTTTTAAGTAGGCCGCTTAATCCGAAGAAAAATGGTTAGAGAAAGATTAGAGAAATCTGGTTTGTTTTTTTAAGGGGATCGCATAATCTGAAAAAAAAATTATTAGAGAAAGATTAGAGACATCGGGCTACTTTTAAGTCGGCTGAAAAAAAAATGGTCAAGAAAGATTAAAAGAGCCCAGGTTACTTTTAAGTGGACCCCTAATATGAAAACAATGATTAGAGAATAGAGACATTGGGCTTCTTTTAAGTGGGCCGCTAAATCTGAAAGAAAATGGACAAGAAAGATTTAAAAAAGACCGGGCTACTTTTAAGTGGGCCGCTAATATGAGAAAAAATTGATTGGAGAAATATTAAAGAGATCAGGCTAGTTTTAAGTTGGTCGCTTAATCTGAAGAATTAGAAAAAGATTAGAGAGATCGGGCTACTTTTAAGTGAGTCACCTTGTAGAAGAGGTATAGATCGCATTACAAAGTATAGATATTATATAAATGTAAATTCATAACCCGTAGATAACGAGCCAATGCGACATCCATTATTTATCAATACTTGTTTTGTTCATATTGTAATGACCCCTGATTATTATCTTCATTCTTCTCTTTAACTGTTGGTTCGCATCTTATATTCATCTTTACAGTTGGTCTACTTAAGAGGTCATTGTAGACTTGCATAAGCACTGATTTCTGGGGATCCCTTTAATATGTCATTGTTTTCTGTTTATCATTTGAACTTAATTTGACAATGATTTGCAATCATTATTTTCTCTGTATACCTGATCACCACCGAAGACCAGGGAGCACGAGGACTGAAAAGTTGTGAAGACCCGGAATATGTTTATAAGGTGCCCGAAAAACTCGTACCCGGAAAATCCCGTACCCGGAAAACTCGTACCCGGAAAACTTGTCCCTTTTAGCTAGGTAGGAAAACTGGTCCCTTATTAAATAAATATCGATTGAAAACACATTTCATGACCGTTCTTTAAAATACATAAAACCACTAACACCTTAGCCAGTTAGGTAGAAAAATCGATTTTGCCCTTTTATAAACAGCAGTAAATAAGTCTAAATATTAAAAAAAAATATTATGCGGTCTGTAGTTTCGTTTTTGAACAGAATAAACGCTTTAAAATAAGTAAAACCACTAACAACTTAACCAGTTAAGTAGAAAACGGACACTTAGAAAATGGTTTTTATTAAAAAAAAAAAAAAAAAAAAACAGTAAACAAGTAAAAATATCTTTCTAAAAATATTATGGGAGGTATAGTCTCTTTTAAAAACAATATATTCTTCAAGAACGGTCATAAAATGTGTTTTCGATCGATATTTATTCAATAAGCGACCAATTTTCCTACCTTGCAAAAAGGGAAGAGCTTTCCGGGTACGAGTTTTCCGGGTACGAGTTTTCCTAAATTCGTTTATAATGTTAATAATAATAATAATAATAATAATAATAATAATAATAATAATAATAATAATAATAATGATAATGATAATAATAATAATAAATCGTTTATAATAGGTAAGGTATCCCCTTTTATTTTTATTTTTTTTATTGTTGCTGGCATGAATCCCCAAAGGGGCTGATTTGGCGTTAAATAGAAAGAAAAAAAATGAGAAAAGGTAAAAACTATACCGAGTGAATGGTCACAGACATACACAAGATCTCCATTCTAGGATGATGTATGTATATGCAGGGATAGAACGTTAGAGGTATGCGTTAACGTACAGCGGCTCTCCATTCTCCAGCGAAATGTAAGCTGATTCATAGAGTGGTTAAGGAATGCCCTGCGTGTCTTTCAGTGTGCCTCCCAAGCGAGGCGCCTCGACGCCTCTGGTCGTGCCTCGGTGTCGACTGTTGAGGAACACCCCTTCCTGCACCGGCAACATCCGCCCTCGACACCCGTGTGGAACCTGTGATGTACAAAATGGTTAATATTGCTTGAGAGACCGGATCGCCCTGCGCGTTGATCACACTTTGAAGGCGGCAGCCTGTGGCGGCAAACCGAACCACGCAACCGAAATTACATGCCCGTCTAACAATTCCGTTCGCGCCCTTCTGGAATGACAAGACGCCATCGTAACTTTCACACTCATTTAAATCATAAATGCCTACAAACACACCCCTCTCGCCACCCCGACTATTTTCTTAGTTTTTTCCCCCTTACCTCAACAGCTTCGATGATTTTTTGTTTGTTTGTTTGTTTTAGTTTTTATATTTTAGGTTGCTTGTTTGTTCGCCAAAATTATCATGTTACAAAATATGTTTCGACTTTTACAAACTCTTATGTATCTAATTCTCCCCGCCCTCTACGCCTAACTTATCCGATCCTGCAACAATTTCCTGCTTCTCGTCGACGACTAATTTGATTGGTTTGTTGGTTGGTTGTCTCGTCTTACGGCATATCAACTTTTCTTGGCTTATTTTATGCCAGAGCCGCATTATCATATTTTTGCTCGTAGGTCATCACGTATCGAGGCCAATACACCACTCGAGAAGTAGCGTTAAAGAAATGTAATGAATACTAGATAATGTACATACCGTGGCCCGGGAATCATTACTTTCATTTTTGTCCCTCCTCTCCCCTAATATTTTTTCTTGCTATCTCATTATATGACGTCATCTGTATCACGAAAGCGTGTACATGGGACGTAGATGTAAAACTAAAATGGCCTTGAGAAAAAAAAAAACCCAAAAAATTTACATATATATTCGTTGAACTCTAAGTGCAGGTACGACGCTTACATCCAACATTCTAAATGCTAAAGTCCACATGTACGTTCTGTCCAGACCGTGTTCATCAGTTGCTGTCAGCGCATCCTGATCTGTTTAATATCTCTCAGTCTGGTCCAAGCCACGATCTGCCTTCAACTGTGTTAAAGTCGCAACTGTCGTTCAGTGGACCACGTCGTCGGTAAAGCGTTCCTATTCTCGTTTACTCCAGACCGTCCGCAAATTGTTCCCATTGTCGTTAACTCATAAAAATGCCCGCAAACCAAATCTAAATATATCTACATCCATTGCTCCATCCTTTTGTTACCGTTATTGCTACAACTTGATTAGAATCCCACTTTTATTTTCCTTTATGTGCACACATTCCTATTCATCCCATATTCCGCACCACTTCTCATTGTCATAAAGACTTATTTACTGTTGTAAACCAGTAGTCACTCTCCAAAGTGTTCACAAACCAACTCTAATTATATCTACACCCATTGTTCAATCTTTTTGTTACAGTCATTGCTACATCTCCATAAACCCCAACCTAGCTCTTTTATCTACGTTTAGGAACAAATTAAATTGTCTACCTTCCTTTTTATTGTCTACTTATAAACCCTATTTCCTATTTCTTTTGTAAAAGATAATTTTTCTGCCTTTTGTATATTTATATTTACTTTTCTTCTCTCTTTTACTTTCTAACGCTTAGGAAGACATCGATAGTATCACAATAAGCATGGATTGATTACCTAAAGAATTTATGTAAAATTTCAAATGTTTAAACCAACAGTGGCTGAGTAATTTGGTAGAGACCGTACAAACCATTTGTTTGGAGCTTTTTGACCCCAAATTTGATCCCTAAACATTTATTGCTTTAAACCAAAACAAATGAAAAGGTTTGATCTATGTCCAAGTAACCTACATCTAAAATTTCAAGTGTTTAGACCCAAAGTTGGCAGAGGTGTTTGGTAGAGGTTTCAAATGTTAAATCGTTGAACTTTGACCCTAATGACAGCCAAATTCCTGGCCGCAAACTCATTAAAAAGATTTTCCCAAATTTGAATACCTCTTATGTCAAATATCAAGTCTGTAGACTAAAAATTGACAGAGTAGTTTGGTATGGAAAGGTACACACAAAGAGACACACACAGACATTTTCACTTATATATATATATATATATATATATATATATATATATATATATATATATATATATATATATATATATAGCTTTATAACGACGTAGTTTTTGCTATTTCTTAGTTTCAGATGTCTGTTTTGTGTTGTTGAACTCGCGGTTAAAAAATTCGCACGTCGATATATGAACGTAGACAGTAAACGTTAAGTGGAGATATATTTTCTGTCACATTTGGTAATTATCGATTGCTCTGGCGTGAAACTAAGTATTATGTTAGTGTTTCTATAATAACGACGACATGAAATCACACTTATGTTTACGTGCTTTGAACAGATGTTTGTTTAGAGGTGCTCTCGCATTGAAACGTCATTAGGCCAACATCTGGCAGTATAAAAATAGAGGGAAAGAGTATGTGATGGAGAGAGAGAGAGAGAGAGAGAGAGAGAGAGAGAGAGAGAGAGAGAGAGAGCACTTTTATGGAACATAATCGTTTACGTACGCATGCGCGAACTAATATATTTTGTCACAGGTCTTTTAGTTGCAAAGATAGATTTAGATGAAGATACAGAAACCTAAACTAATGAAACACTTTAGAAATTTCGAAACTTAAAAGCCTTCTTTATTTACTACTAGCAGGGTTACCCGACGTTGCCCGGGATTGAATGATGATCAACGAATGTTTCACACTCCCATATTTTTATTGTCAACGAAATCGATGAAATCGCCAATCTTTCAATCAAATCGACGTATTGCCTGCTCTATTTGAGCACTCATCGTGATGCACCCGCAGGAAACTTCGCATGCCTCTCGCAGTGACTACGTTCACAATATAGTGTAGTCTACATTGCACTGTAGAGAACCTACCGTTGATTTTATAAAAAAGCTTTTTGTATAATGCCGTGCTTTAAAGTTTAAAATTCCAAAGTCAAGTAACATGCTTTAATTGTGCTTTAAACAGAAACATTTAGTTTGAACGCGCTCTTATATTAAAGAACCCGATGTTGATTTGATATGCCTGCATGGCCTTACTGCTTGTGCGGTGATAAAAGCTTGAATTTAAGTTTAAAATGAAAAAGTCAAGTATCATTATGAAATCGTGCTTTAAAGACAAACATTAATTTCGAACGCGCCCCGGTCATATCCAAGAACCTACTATTGATTTTATATGCTGGGCCTTTCTGCTTGTGTAGTAATAAAACTTCTCAAATGCACTTGTGATGTTAAACTTTGTATAATGTTAAATTTGGTAAA
This sequence comes from Euprymna scolopes, assembly GCF_053919585.1. NCBI lineage: Eukaryota > Metazoa > Mollusca > Cephalopoda > Sepiida > Sepiolidae > Euprymna > Euprymna scolopes. The sequence goes on along the minus strand of NC_136482.1, from coordinate 166,966,317 downwards.
AATCGCCTGTTCCTTCTTTCATCGGATTAATTATCGATTATCGATTATCAATACTTATTGAAGGTATTCTGAAAAAAGACCTTATCTAAGAACACTGCCAGGCACGTAAAGTACGTTAGCGTAAAATTCATAAAAATTGGCTCTACCGTTTTTGAGTCCATAGCTAACGAACACACAAACACACAAGTATTGTTTTTTATTTCCATTATTCTCCTAGCGACATTTTTGTCTGGCTAGACCTAAGCCATTCATATTTTCAGTAGATTTCTTCTGGAAATTTAGTAGCATTAGCAGATCACTCGGAATTGTCTGGTCCTAAAACACACTTAAATATAATTCCGTATTTCTTATAGATATAATTCTAGTTGATTATTATATTATGCCCAAAATATATTAGTGCTTTCAAAAGTTAAAAAAATGACTTGGGTGCCATCAGCTAGGATCGAAACCAAAATATTTGTTTTCTAGCTGTATTCGCTAGCATGTGAGCTAACAATACATGCGTATCAAAAATTGACAAATAAACATACTTAAACGTATATATGTATATTTGCGCATGCATAGAACACACACTACGTCGAACTACGCCTGCCAAGTTATATATTTTTTTATTTTGACGCCTGGGCAACTATTTTTCAGGCTAAAAAAAACAAATCGATTCTGTTCGAATATCCTATGTATCAAGTTTTAAGTTTGTAGGAAAGTATGACAGTGTTGTTTGCTAGAGGTCGTTCCAAGATTCAAAGATGTAATTTAAATGCAGTTCGTGTTGCTATGCAATCATTCATTGTAAAAATGCATACATAGAAATAAACAAACTAATCAATTAATAATAAGAAGACAAAAAAAAAACGAACAGTAAATTAATAAAATGTCGTTTTTATAGGAAAATGCAAATTAGTTATCGTTTTTGAAGTCGCTGGTATATTCATGACTAAGTATATAAGATGTGTGTATTCACTTTTAAAATAGAATCTTTATACAGAGTGACCCCCCCCCCCCAAAAAAAAAAACAAAACAAAAGCTAAATGGAGGCCATCTAGAACATATGCTGTAGAACGGAGAAAAAAAGTCAAAGACCCTAGTGTTTTGATGTGATGTTTTGAATATAATAAACTAGTTATGGCCAAAGTTTCATTTCATTCGAACAAAACACCAAAAAACGGGGCCTAATTAGAGTCGGGCCCGTTTTTGCGGGGGTCACTATATATATATATATATATATATATATATATATATATATATATATATATAATGGCTTGAAATAGTTGCTTGTCTAGCCGCACTGATGAGCTGTGAAACAGCGAAACCGTACTGTATGTGGAGACTATTATCCTCCCTATCTTGGGTTGAGCATATAGCGAAGTGATATACAAATTACCATTAGCATATGAAGCGATGCTCTTTGTGTAAACAAATTGAGCTTAGGTATATGGACAATGTCAAGACATTGTTTATTTCACTGTCCAGATAGTAGCAGCCGAATAGCGCAACGGTTAGAAGCTCCGATTGTCATTTGGGCGGTCGGGTTTCGATCCTGGCTTGTCTAGCCGCACTGATGAGCTGCGAAACATTACTGTATGTGGATGACTATATATATATATATATATATATATATATATATATATATATAAATAAGATCTGAAATATCAGTTCATGATATTAAACAGCAAAACTATTAATTACATATTGTAATTTCATATTCATATTATAATTTAAATGTTTTAAGGGCGTTCTATGTCCCTTTTCTTTTGAAAAAGAGATACTATTCTCGATATATTAAAACCTCAACCATCCCGGTTATATCAAACAGTAAGTTCATATTTACTGATTTGTATTGTGATTATCTCAAAAAATAAATGGATATAGGAAGTTAAATAAAATAACAGAATAAATAAATCTTCTTTCATTCGGGCATTATTATTCACACATCACACCAATAGAGCAGCCGCTTCATTGCATTGCTATAACCCTCTTATACTCTTCCATATCTAATACATATTGATTATTATGCATTCATTATTACGCATTAATTAATACTTGTTTATTATTACGTGGTAACATATTACGTTTTATTATTATGTAATAGTCATTACGTATTAATTATTACATAATATATATTTTTATTACGTATTTATTAATCCGTATTCTAACGTATGTACATATTAATTATTACGTATTAATTGTAACACATTTATTATATGTATTAATTATTACATTTTAACCATTTCTTATTCATTATTACGTATTAATATTAATTATAACATATTGTAATATATTAACTACTACGCATATATTTTTCCGTATTAATTACTACATATTAAATATTAGGTATTAATTATTAAGTATTACGTATTAATTATTACGTATTTAAGTCCACATTTCCAGCGAAATAAAACAATAACAGAGGTAAAACTAAATATTTCAATGCTCTGAGGATGGTAACGGCACAGATTAAGAATCAGGGTTTGTCAAGTTCGAATTTAGTTCGTCTTACAAAAACACTTTTATCAAAAACTCACACTTGACCTTGTGTCTAACCGTTTAAGGAGAAGGCATATTAAATAAGTCTGCGTTGACTCTATAATAATAAATAGGGAATCTGTATAAATTAAAATATCATATCTACGTATATTTTACGACGGGTTCACGCCGGAGAGCACTATTGTATATTAGGTACAATATAATAATCTATAGAAAATTGATTCTATACAAATAAAATCCGATATCTGCATAAATCAAAATATATTTAAGCATATGTTACAACCGGACAATGCCAGGCGGTCTTCTGGTATTACATTAACGTTGCTTTCGCGATTGTTCGTCGAAATAGATTTTTTTTATGATAAAAAATTTGTTCATCCATAAAATGCACAGCGTCAATGAGACGCAAGGATAAAGTAGGATCGTCCGAAATGGGAATATTAGTCCTCGCGTAAAAGAGCAGGACACAAAATGTTTAAAATAATAATAATATAGAAAAACAATAACAAAGACTTTCGCTGGCGAGGACTACTATTGACCGTAACAAGTTATACATTCCTTTTGGTATTTTCATCTCTATTTTTCTCGTTATGTACTGAATATTTGTTAATGAAACCTATATGAAATATGTTCCTTATTAAATTTTAAAGATTTTCTATTCTGAAAGAAGTTTACAAAAATTTAATCTAAAAAAAGTTATTTTAAAGTTTCTGTTAAAATATTCAGATAATCTCATTATTCAGACCTGTATTACAAAGAGGAGGTTGCAAAAAATGAGTTGTGGTGTGAGGATGAATAATTATTGAAACAGATAGAATATTCAGACGTGTAATAATACAAAGAGGGGGTTGCAAAAAGTTATGGTGTGAGGAGAAATACAAAGTGAAATAGAGAGAAGGAAGGTTTTAAAATATAATCTTAAAAATATAAGATACAAGTAGATTTTGTTGCAATTTAAAACATTATCTTTCATCTAGCAATTAGTGATATAGATATAAAATTTTCAATGATTTTTTAGGAAGTACAACAGAATGTACACTACATAAAATAAATCCAAGGTAATTTTTTGATTTAATTTAAATTAAATTTTTATACCTTACTTTGTAAAATTTATAAAAGTGCACTTTGAAGATAAATAAATTTCAAATTGAATCTTGTACCTTTATTTTTAAAGCCTATAGTAAAAACATTTAGTCTAACAATTTTCATGCCTTGGATGAAATGCTTTTCTAACTTGTAATAATATGCAATTCTCACTGAATCATCTGGCATTGGACCGACTCTTTCCCTAGATGAGTCTGCGATTAAAAGGATACCCACACTTGGCATCAAAAGTTAGTTTCCAAACATCTCATAGGCATGGGATATGTATCAACATTAGAGATGACTTTCCATGTGGTAAGGACATCTCCATCAAAGACCGTAATTTACCATATATGTGCTTCAGAGTAGCACTTGCTCACAGCACTGCGTTCATATTTGCCGTCTATCGCCCCCATAACATCGGAATTAATATCATTGAGTGTACCTATTTACTATGCCTCCCCACGGGACAGAGTTAAACACCAGGGTCATTTTTTAACGTGGAGAAAAGGTACAAACATAAAAAATTGTCTCAGTCGTGAAGTACTGATCCTCCACCGAAAGAGAACAAGAAATGGAACTGCAACATCTGAAGAACAGATTGGATTTATTTGCTTCCCCACTGAGCAAATAAGGCACAAGGCCGTTTTTTAATGTGGAGAGAGAGGGAGGGGGGAAAAGGAAAGGGGGATCCAGCTCCTGAGAGGTGGGAAATGGGAGCTGGATTAGAAACTGTTGGTATGAAGGGTTGCCCCTTCAGTGACCAAGGTCAGATATGTGGGGTTACCCCCACATATGGTCTTTGCTAGTCATAGCTGGTCTTTGCTTGCAGCATCTGCCGGAACAGATGGTATTTATTTGCTCCCCCACTGAGCAAATTAGGCACAAGGCCGTTTTTAATGTGAGGTAAAAACCAGCTCCCCTAAAAGTAGGCAAAAAGGGGGCACTCTGGTTACCAAAAATAATAATTGTCCCAGTATAGAGGGTTTCCCCTCCATTGACTGGTACAAATTATCTTAAGTGTAGCATCTGCCGGAACAGATGGTGTTTATTTGCTCCCCCACTGAGCAAATTAGGCACAAGGCCGTTTTTAATGTGAGGTAAAAACCAGCTCCCCTAAAAGTAGGCAAAAAGGGGGCACTCTGGTTACCAAAAATAATAATTGTCCCAGTATAGAGGGTTTCCCCTCCATTGACTGGTACAAATTATCTTAAATGCAGTATCTGCCGGAACAGATGCTACACTTTGATCTTGACCAAAAGGCCAAGCTAGATATCATTGAGTGTATCTCTAAAGAAAATTGACCATATTTTGTCTACCCATCCCTCGGCTAACATTTACGTCTGCGGAAACTTCAATATGCACTATGTTGAATGGCTAGTCCATTAAAAAAAGACGGGTGATGAGGGGAGGTAGTGTCATGATTTCTAGATTACCTAGCACAAATTGTTCACGACCACACCCATATGCCCGACTCTGACAGACAATATTCAAGTCTCCTTAATCTTAAACCCTCAGATGTGCATCTCCATCGTACCTTATATCGATACTTTATGACTGATTTAGATAACTTCCGAACATTCATATCAAATATACCTTTGCTCTTTATGTTATGAATTAGAGGAAATACATTGAAGATATTGACACGGCTGCTGCAAAGAAGATGGGATCGCTCTTTGGTGCTAGAAACTTACTCCTATCTGAGCGTATCCTATATATTTAAAAAGACACCATTCGCTCATGCATGGAACTTTGTTAGACATTTAGCCCCCCTCCTTAGATGTGGTTAAAAAAAGAGTCTCCAATTTAATAGGTTACGCACTATCGGTCAAACTCCAACCGCTGTCCCATCGCCACAATGTGTGCCTATTTTACTAGTACTTTAACGTAATGTGCTTTGTCGAAGTTATAAGACCTGTGCCCCCTCGACGTTCATACTTTCGACTAACCTTACAAGCAGCAAAATCACACCTCTTCACCACAGAGATTTATAGATATCAGAAACATATTCACTCTAATAGTTTATTGCATAGTACTTGTGAATTGTCTCACTGTTTCCTACTTTTCTAAGTCTGGTAACATGCGGAAGTTTAAATTCAATGTGATCTTGTTGCTCAACTCCCTCCACATAATAGTCACTTACGTCCAAGTGACGATACGCCTTGTTTTTAATAAAAACGATGAAAATAACTAGTACGATATTACATTTACATATTTTTTTCAAAATTACATACTAATTAGCAGAGCCTGTGGAAATTCCACGAAATGCTAAATATATTTAACTAACAAACATGTTTTAATAAAGATGATATTTTTCTAGATAGCGTATAAATTATATTTTGAAATTTTGTAAGAAAAAATACATAACACGCAGCAAATATGAGTTTATTAATATTTCTATGAAAATAGTGTCCGTTGTATTTTAAATTTAGAATAGACTCAAATGAGAGAAACTAATACTAATAATAATAAATACTAACAAAGTTATATTGTGCTACACAGTTCAATACAAATAATAAAATCACATTTTAATAGACAATAATTTACTCCTTCAATCCAGCATCTCTTAGCAGACAATGTTTTTTCCCTGTTTCTTTCGGATGTTCCCTTTTTACATAACGTCTCGCTAACGTATTTCTTAGATGAAGAATGGCTGCACATCGAAATTGCACCGACGTTTTTTCTCACGATATTACAACACTTATTGTATATTATTATAATCATATACGAAACCGAGGCTTCATCAAATGGAGCTCACTCTCATATTCTTTTCAATGGTTGTCAGATCGACTTTTTAAAGCCAAATTTCGCGAATTTAGCCTTTTTTACAATGCAGTTTTAGTTTGGCCTTCAAACATTGTACTTGGCCTTTTTTAAAGCGTAACGTACGGAATAATTAATGAAGTCACTTTGTATGTGTGTTAATTATTTTTCCTCACAGGTTCCGAAACAGCTGAGCCTATATTTTGCAAATTTCACAAAAAGATAATTTATATTTCTGGCAGGTTTCTTAGAGATGTGTTATTTTTTTTTGCAATTTTACAGAAATTCAACCGATAAGCATCGAAAATCGAAAAAAATCAGACGTTAAAAATAGTCCTTCTCTTATAAATAATAATAAAAAAAAATTACAGGGGAATGTTTTACGTTATACTGGTGTAACCTTGTCCGGTGTAACGTAAAATATTCCCATGGAAAACTTCTTTTTTATCTATAAGAGAGGAAACACTATTTCTAAGATCGTCAAGCCCAAATATCAGCTGACGTGATATAGTAAACAAACACAGACAAAATCTTATGAACGACATTATCACTTATTTATTTATTTTTGCGAATTAGTACACCGGGCAAATTATTCCTCGTAATATATAATAATCAATGGAGAATTGATTCTATAAAGATACATACGCAATCTGCACGAATTAAAATATCATGTGTAATCGTATTCTACAACCGGTCAACGCCGGGCGTCCAGCTAGTATAATATAGATAATAAAATAGTACTCTCGAATTGTATTGAGACGACGTGAGTAAATTACGTCCGTTGAAGAAGATATGAATGAAAACCTAAGTTAAACTTTCGTGAATATCTTAGGGGAACATTTAAGAGAAGACCGTAAAATAAAAAAAATGGAGAAAGTAGACAAGATATCTTTATTTGCGAATTGGTTGTGACAAGCCAGTATGAAAACTATGGTTAAACAAGCAGACTTCGCGGCAGCTAAGTTGAGTGAGAAATTTGTCTGCGTCTTCCGTGATTGATGGCCAGGAAGAATACGGATTACTGCAATTCGTTGCTCGTTTGAGAGGCGATCATTCTTATGATTCGACTTTACGGCACGGTGACGAGTTTGCAGCGAATAACAATAAATAGTCGCATTAGGAGAGAAGAGTGAAATTTAATTCCAAATGGAAAATAAGATTAAACCCTCTAAAAACTACGTTGATAACACACACACACATATGAATATAAATATTCACATATAGTACTGTTTGCTGTATTACAGCTCATCAGTGCTGCTAGACTAGCACTTATTCCCTAGCCAGGGATTTAATCTGCAACCATGTAGTTGATAGTCGGACATTCTAGCCTCCGGCCCATGGGATCTGTGATTGAAAACGATCTCATTTACAGTGATCGAGCTGCTTATTTATTCACACACACACACACACACATGCGCGCGCACACGCACACATATATATTATCAGCATCATATGCTTTTTCATTATTTTTAATTTCATTCTTCCTATTCTTCTTATGATATTTATGAACAAAAAAAAAAAAGAATGAAATGAAAAATAATGAAGAAGTATATTATTGGTGATAATTTATAGAATAAGAGAAATAGACGCAAAAATTAAGTTTGGTTTGATCCGCCTTTTAGGGAACGTATTCAAAATATTATCACTAAAGAATGTTACAACATACATATATATATATATATAATTATACATATATATATATATATATATCCAAATAAATATTAGTATCATATTCATAAGAAATTTATAAGAAATACAAGATAAAAAAGCTCAATATACGAGATAGAGCAATAATACAAATGGAAATTTTGAGTTAAATTATGTAGATTTACAATAAAATTTATTGTTAAAGAAAGGATTATCTGTTTTACACTATCATTTAAAATTTAATTTTCAAGTTATGCGCTAATAAAGGAAATTTACAATTATCCATATTGATTTTTTTTAATAACATTTCCTCCGATGACATAAACATTCATTTAAAATCCATGGATTAAGGAAAAAACATTAAAATATTTTGTGCTAATTGTCAAACAATAAATTCTGTTTTAATTCTACACACACACACACACACACACACACACACACACACACACACATATATATATATATATATATATATATATATAGCAATCTATGGAAACCTCAGAAATCTATCTATAAATTTTACAAATAATAATAATAATAATAATAATAATAATAATAATAATAATAATAATAATAATAATAATAATTCTGATTTCGCTTATGAACGTCTCTCTGGAAAGGGATGGAATTAATTTCCAGAGGATTTCCCTTAATCCCGGCTTCAAACCTGGAGCTTCAAAGATCAAGGGTTTTCCTAAGGATGGTGTTGGTACCTATAATTGCAGAGGGTTGAAGGCCGCCTAAAACATCGGGGATTTGTAGTTTTTTCAATTGTCCTTCCAGACGATTTGATACTACTCCTAGTGTACCAACTATGACCGGGATTATTTGTGTTTTAACCCCGTGTATACGCCTTATCTCCAAGGCCAATGGAGCATAATTGTTCCACTTCTCATTCTCCTTCTCTC
>NC_136482.1:166952432-166954932 GCF_053919585.1 Euprymna scolopes | reverse complement strand
GATATGCATATTGGCCTTTGTTTACATGTAAATGGTGTAGTAGTAGCAATAATATTTTAACGAAAACATTAGTGTCTCTCTCGCTCCCCCTCTCTCCCTCTCTCTCATAAAAAATGTAAAAAAATAAACGATGAAAAAAACAAATAACTGCTCAATTTTTGTCCCCGCCGACCGAGAGATTTGTGTTATCGTTTTTTACTACGGAATAACTCAAAATGAATGATTTCTTAACAACGTTTGATAGATAAACCCTAAATGTTATAGAATTAAAAACAAATATAGCAGTGAGAAGACGCTAATCGAATGCAACCTGGAGCGTTCGTAAATGTGTATTCCTAAATTAAATGTCTATTCCAGAATTAAATCTCAACCAATCAAATTTGCCGGAAAGCGCGACACACAAAAGAATACACACGCTATCGTATTAATATATAAATGATAATAATGATGATTTTTATTTCAAATTCCATCATTTTTCGTTTTCCAATTGTGCTTTAAATTTTTGTACATATATAACGTGAAGATTTCTTATGTACAATTGTGCCCGATATTATTCATACCCCCCTTGAAAATTGAGTTTATTAGGTGTAACTTTTGTAAGAATTTATTGTTTACGTCCATATTGATACATATTCTTAATAAACCTCTTCTGATCATTTTCGTCATTTTAAAATCTCAGGATACTTGTAATAAAAGAAATATACAGCTATTTATAAAATCTGCAATGTTCAAAAATAATCATACCCCCTTATTTTTTCAGTATTAATCGAGTTTCTGACTGTTTGTTTCCTGTTTGATTCTTATTTTGAATGCTTTTATACAACCTTTGATTAATTTCATTTCGTTTTTTGCATTTTTCAGAAATTAAAATGATATCAACTGAAAACCAATAAAAGAATAAAAATTATTAGAATGGGGAAGAAAAAAGAGCTTAGTAATTATCTTAGGACTAAAATTGTGAATTCACATAAGGATGGTTTAGGTTACAAGTCAATTTCCAAGAAATTTGAGGTCCCTACAGCAACAGTACAGAGCATCATCAAAAAATTCCAGAGCCACCACACAACAAACAACTTGATTGGTATAGGAAGGAAAAGGAAACTGTCTGCTAGAGCCACCAGGAATATTGTAAGAAGTGTTAATTCAAATCCAACCACCACTAATAAGGACATTTTAGAAAATCTGGAGTCTTCTGGCATAAAAATATCAAGGCAAACATTGCAAAGGACTCTGCATGAAAATGGTCTGAAAGGAAGAAGACCAAGAAGGACTCCATTGCACATCGGAAAACACCTTGCAGCACGTCTAAAGTTTGCTAGGACCCATGTGAATTCTCCAGAGTCCGTTTTCTCAAGTATTTTGTGGACTGATGAAACAAAAATTGAATTGTTTGGCCATATGGATGCTTCTTACGTTTGAAGGAAGAAAGGAGAAGCTTAAAACCCAAAGAACACCATACCCACGGTGAAACATGGTGGTGGTAGCCTAATGTTTTGGGGCTCCTTTTCGGCTAGTGGTCCAGGTAGTTTGGTCAAGATAGATGGAACCATGAAGAAGGAGCAATATTTGGAGATACTCCAGAAAAACATTAGACAGGATGCGGAGAAGCTCCATTTAGGACCAAACTGGGTCCTTCAACAGGATAATGATCCAAAACATACTGCCAAAATAGTCAAGAAATGGTTTGAGGATAATCAAATTAATGTTTTGGAATGGCCTAGCCAGAGTCCCGACCTGAACCCTATCGAAAACCTCTGGCACATATTGAAAACTGAGGTTAAAAAGCGGAAACCTAGAAATTTGAGGGATTTGGAGAACTACTGCATTGAAGAATGGTCAAAAATCAGTGTTGATGCTTGTAAAAACCTTGTTGATAAATATCCAAAACGGTTATAGGCAGTTATTAAGAATCAATGGCATGCTATTGACTATTAGTAAGAGAGGTATGAATAATTTTGAACTAGTGCCATTATTGTTTTTCTTTGTATAATGTTTCAAACTTGCATAATTTATTTATTTGTTGAGTTTAAATTAAATGCTTATGCTTGATTTATTGTTTGAAATCCCTTTAATATTGTCTACCTTCTGGTTTGAGCAATATTCTTATAGAAATCTCAAAGATCCGAGGGGTATGAATAATATCGGGCACAAGTGTATATATATATACATATATACATATATATATATATATATATATATATATATATATAGAGAGAGAGAGAGAGAGAGAGGGAGAAAGGAAGTTCCTAAAGTAAAGCCTCCTACTTTTACTCCAAAAGTTCAAGAGCTAAGAAAACGAGAGTTGTACAGTTAAAACGATCGACGTATTTTGCTCCAGGGTTTAGTTTTATACATAGTCAACACCATTTTCATTTGCCAGTTATTCAATGACACATACCTGCTTTAGACGCGCATCTATGACAAATGTTTCTTTCTTAGAATCTTACACTCTAAATATCTTAAACAGAGAGATGAAACTTTCAGGTAATGAATGCATATG
>NC_136482.1:166879932-166949932 GCF_053919585.1 Euprymna scolopes | reverse complement strand
TCTTAACTTTCAGATTAGTAACAATAAAAATGGATATATTTTCATTATTTTTACGAAAACCACTACTTTTAAATCTTTGAAAAAAATTAATAATTTTCTTTTAGTGACCACACTATCGCTAACATACCATTAAATAGGAAATGCTTTGACAAATCGATACAAAGAAGATCAATTAATAACTGTGCATGTTCCTAAAAGTACGATAATTTCTTTCGGTACTTTCTTGTTAATTCATCTATGGTGATCCAAGCGTGATACTAGATGCTGAAGTTGTTTTCATCATTTAAAACGATGGTCACCAATCTAGTACTGGCCAGCCTCATCGTTGCTTAACTTCGGGAGTTATGTAGGCTACAAATATATCGCTTATGAAAAAAGAATTAAACTCTTCACTTAATCCTCAAGTCAAGCGTTAAAAATAGATGGCTAAATGAAGTTTATTTAGTCCTATCCAGGCCTTTGTAGTTTACAATAAACCATCGTTTAATTTTTTTTTAAATTTCGCCACGCAAATCTATAGTGTGATATAAAAAGTTGGAATTATTTGAAATACAGGTGCTTATATTATAATATTTTTGCATATTCTTATAGCAAATCTTCCCAAATCTTATTTAGATAAAGAAAAATTAATTGGTTCCAAAACCTTTTTAAAAAATATTTCAATGTTTTAGTGACCCAGACACAAATGGCGGTCAATGGTGTTGTTTTTGGAAAATTTCAAATTTTCAATTCTATTAAAAATAGTACAAAATGTTTTATATTATTTATCTTTTCGTATGATAAAATTCAGGCTTTCATCTCTCTTGAAAAAATGTTGCTCAAGAATAATGGATTTTAATTGATTTTAATTCGTTTTAAAAACAACAACTACGTGTTTATTTTTCAATATTTTTGCCGTGTCTAATATATATTTATATATATATATATATATATATATTGATATATATATATATATATATATTGATATATATATACACACACACATTCATCCAAGTCTGACAATAAAGACAAAACGTTGATGAACACATAACTTGATTTGTTCTTTCTTATCTGCCTTCTGTGTGCCTCTGTCTGTCTGTCTCTCTATCTGTATATATATATATATATATATATATATATATATATATATATATATATATATATATATATATATTAGGAAATAAATAAAGTTATGGATGTGGATAATTCACTAGCTATATATAATAAATAAAGTTAAAAGAGTTTATATGCAGTTCATATGCATATATATATATGTATATATACATATATATATGTAGATATGTATGTATGTATATATTTATATATATACATATAATATTATTATTATTATTATTAAATATTATTTGCCAAACATGGCAACAACAACTTAACTTTATAAGCAATAAAAACCGTGCATTAAAGTGGCGATCGACCGTGATTCATTGGTAACGTATGAGAATGCGGATACTAATGTCCTGAGTTCGATCCTAATCAGTGCTGACGACGGCCAAAAGTCAGAATCACGCGTGTCCATAGGTATACTTTTATGCATGTAAAATGATATTTAATAATATAAATAAATATATATAACTAATATTTAATAATATAAATAAATAAATATATATAACTAATATTTAATAATATAAATAATAATAATAATAATAATAAATGCGTCCCATAAAAAATAAGGGTCATCATTCTGATAGATATATGAATAACAGTTTATAGCTCTTAAAAAACTAAGGTAGCGGAAAAAAAAGAAATATAATAAAACAACGGCGTTTTTTTGTTAATATCGCTAAAAAATGCTAACAACAATTCTTAACTTTATATATATATATATATATATATATATATATATATATATATATAATTCATTGCAGTCTAGAGACACAGAATGGTGATTAAGCGTATCTAAAAACTTTAAATAAATTCTGATACTTTTAATATTGTTTATAAGAAAGGACCAATCTCGCTCAGGACATGATGACTAAAGAATGTGATTTTATTTCGTCTTTTATTTCGAAGAATAAACGGAAGGAATTTATTATTCAACAACGAAAAGAATAACGATTCTTGACAAGTTCCGATTTTGGTTTTCTTTTTCTTCTTTTTTTTCGACGAAGGAGGTAGACACGGGGGAGAATATAAGTTTGTTAAGCTTGAAATACCAGGACGAAGAATTCGTCGGGGTGTCTCGTCGCAATGGTCGTGAGGACGGTGCCGGGAGGAGAGATGAGAAATCGACAACCACGTTTGCTTTGAACATGCTGACATAAAATAAATGAAATATCAGAAAGAGAAAGAATCCTAATTAAAAATGATAAGTTGAAGGATAAAACGAAGAAGAAATATATCCAAAAGAAATCCAGAATTATATATATATATATATATATATATATATATATGCAGAGAAAGAGAGAGAGAGAGAGAGAGAGAGAGAGAGAGAGAGAGAGAGAGAGAGAGAGAGAGAGAGAGAGAGAGAGAGTGAGTTTGTTTTTTTCTTTAATTTTGGAAATAAAGTGTCCGATAATCAAAAGCCCGAAGGGGGTGAAAGAGAATTTAAAAAAATAAAGATAATTTTGATGATGGTGTTGATGATATTGATTTTTAAGTTAATAGGAAGAAGAAGAAGAAGAAGAAGAAGAAGAAGAAGAAGAAGAAAACTATGATAATAAAGAAAAAGAAAGAAAGAATTGTAATATAACAAGGCTGGAGATAATGAAGTTGACGAATAAGATGAACAGCGTAAAACGAAAAAGCAAATGCTAAAAAAATAAGTAAATACAATAAAAAGGGAAAAATGATACATATATATATATATATATATATATATATATATATATATATATATATATATATATATATATATATATATATATATGTGTGTGTGTGTGTGTGTGTGTGTGTGTGTGTGTGTATACGTAAAAGAATAGTAAACCAACAATAAAATGGCGAACAAAAAACAAGGAGGAAACGAAAATAAAGTAAATAAGAATGGGTAAAAAAAGAGTAAAAAAAATGCAAATAATTTGAATTCATACTACTACTACTACTACTACTACTACTACTACTACTAATAATAATAATAATAATAACAAGAAGAAGAAGAAGAAGAAGAAGAGGAGGAGGATCGACAAAACACAAGAAAATACAAATGCAGACTCTGTGGATAAAGAGACGAGACGATAAACTATATAATAAGCGAATGCAGCAAACTGACCCAATGGAAATACAAGAACAGACACGACCAAGTGGGAAAGGTAGTACACTGGGAATTATGCAAACAACTGCATCTGGAACACACAGACAAGTTGTACAAACATAAGTCGGCAACAGTACTATAAAACGAGAATCACAAAATCCTATGGGGCATGGACATACAAACTGATAAGTCATTCAAGCAAGAAGACCGGATGTCGTAATAATTAATAAGAAAGAAAAGTCCTGTCACATCGTAAACTTTGCTGTTCCAGCTGGTCACATAGTGAATATCAAAGGAAAGAAGAAACGGAGCAAATACACAGCTAGACAGAGAGCTGAAAGGGATATGGAAGATGAAGATAATCAAAATAATAGCGATAATAGTAAGAGCACTAGGAACAATCTCGAAAAACTTTGAAAAAAGAATGGGAGAAATTGGAATCAAAGGAATGACTGGAAAAAATACAACGAACAACAGTAATGAAAACAGCTGAAATATTAAGAACAACCCTTGAATGTGGAAACTAATACACAGGAGCAACATGCGCGGGCTAGACAAACTGCTGCAAAGACAACATATGAAGCGCTACATGGAACCAAGAACACTGAAGCCGCATATCTATAAGTACTTTAACTCCCCCCCATCCTCCCATTACCACATCACCCCCCCAAAAAAAAAAAGAGTGAGACCAAATAACCCAGTAGAGTCAAGGAGGAAAGAAAGACTGAGGAACTGACTAGACCTCCCCCGGATAAGTGAGAACAGAACTGAGGGCTTGGGGAAGCTTATTGCAAATTCCAGTGAACACCAATAGATGCTGCCAACGAGAAATAAATGACAAACACTGTTGCGATAATGCAAATTTATTTTCAAATGCTATCGAAAGAAGTGGAGATTCCTAGAAACCTGGGGAGACTTGTTGTCACTCAGCTTCCAGGTAACACAACAGGCTGTTTTCGAGATGAGATCTTTGATGACTTGTCTTAAAGCTCCTTGTAAGCCAATCATAATAATGACCTGAAGAAGAAAGAGATGAAAACGGAAAGGATTGAGGGAGAACCGAAGGTTGGAAGAGAAAGAAAGGAATAATAAAAAATTGAAGAAAAAAATTTAATACGATTTAAAAATATACTACTACTACTGCTACTACTACTATTACTACTACTACTACTACTAATAATAATAATACTAATAATAGTATTAGGATTAGGATTAGTATTAGTAATATTATTAGTATTAATAGTATTAGTAGCAGCAGTAATAGTAAAATTAGTACTATTAATATTAGTAGGAGTAGCAGTAAAAGTAGAAATAGTAGTAGAAGTCATATTAATATTAGTAGTAGTACACGTGGTAGTAGAAGGCGTAGTAGAAGGCGTAGCAGTAGTAGTAGATTTATTATTATTATTATTATTATTATTATTATTATTATTATTATTATTAGCAGTAGCGTAGAATTCGTAATATTAGTATGATTAGTAGTAGTATTAGTAGAATTAGTAGTATTAGTACAAGTCTAACCAGTAGTAACACTAGTAATAGGATTATTATTATTATTATTATTAGTAGTAGTAGTAGCAGTAGTAGTAGTAGTAGTAGTAGTAGTAGTATGAAGTGTAAAGCTATATAACCGGAAAAGATCGAATGAGAAGCAAAAGGCGAATGAAAAAAGAAAGAATTAATAAATAATGAGATTAGAACACTTAAAAGAAATGGAAGGTGAAAAAAGGCTACAGAAAGATGCAACAAATATGAAAGAAAAAAAAAATGAAAGTATTACAACAATAATAAAACTGCTTCTTGGCCTTCGGGCCAGGATCAAAGTGTAGTATCTGTTCCGGCAGATACTGCAAGCTATGACTAGCTATGACTAGCAAAGACCAGATGTGGGGGCAACCCCACATGCCTGACCATTAACCAGCTCCCATTTCCCACCTCTCGGGAGCTGGTCCCCTTTTTCCCTTCCCCCTCCCTTCACTCCTCACATTAAAAATTGGCCTTGTGCCTAATTTGCTCGGTGGGGGAGCAAATAAATACCATCTGTTCCGGCAGATGCTGCACTTAAGATAATTTGTACCAGTCAATGGAGGGGAAACCCTCTATACTGGGACAATTATTATTTTTGGTAACCAGAGTGCCCCCTTTTTGCCTACTTTTAGGGGAGCTGGTTTTTACCTCACATTAAAAACGGCCTTGTGCCTAATTTGCTCAGTGGGGGAGCAAATAAATACCATCTGTTCCGGCAGATACTGCAAGCTATGACTAGCTATGACTAGCTATGACAAGCAAAGACCAGATGTGGGGGCAACCCCACATGCCTGACCTTTAACCAGCTCCCATTTCCCACCTCTCAGGAGCTGGTCCCCTTTTTCCCTTCCCCCTCCCTTCACTCCTCACATTAAAAATCAGCCTTGTGCCTAATTTGCTCGGTGGGGGAGCAAATAAATACCATCTGTTCCGGCAGATACTGCAAGCAAAGACCATATGTGTGGGCAACCTCACATATAAGACCTTGGTCAATGTAGGGGAAACCCTTCATACCAATTGTCACTATCCAACTCCCCTACTCCCCGGGGAGTTGGTCCCCATTTCCCCTTCACTCCTCACATTAAAAATCAGCCTTGTGCCTAATTTGCTCGATGGGGGAGCAAATAAATACCATCTGTTCCGGCAGATACTGCAAGCAAAGACCATATGTGGGGGCGACCCCACATATAAGACCTTGGTCAATGTAGGGGCAACCCTTCATACCAATTGTCACTATCCAGCTCCCCTACTCCCCGGGGAGTTGGTCCCCATTTCCCCTTCACTCCTCACATTAAAAATCGGCCTTGTGCCTAATTTGCTCAGTGGGGGAGCAAATAAATACATCAAAGTGTAGTATCTGTTCTTCAGATGCTACACTTCAATTTCTTGTTCTCTGTTAGTGGAGGGGAAATCCTTCACGACTGAGACGATTTTTATTTTTTTGTTCCTTTTCTCCACATTAAAAAACGACCCTGGTGTCTAACTCTGTCCCGTGGGGAGGCATTGTAAATAGGAACAATAATCAAACTTACGAAGACGAAGAAGACAAAATAACAGGAAAGACAGAGATGTTGACGATGTGAAAATACAAATAGACCATGAAGCTTAGAGAAAGTGGATGAAAAGGGAAAGGAACGCATGTGTGTTTAGAAGAAGAAAAAAAAAAGGACGAAAAAAAAAAAGATGGCGAGAAAAAGATCTGAAAAAGAGAGTGGAGGAAGTTTGCCAAATGAAAAAATGAAAAGGGGAAAAGAAAAGGGGGAAGAAAGGGGGGAAGAAAGGGTGAAAGAGAAAAATATTGAAACACGGATATAGAAATGCGAAATGTTAATAAAAATAAATTGTGAACTAAAATAAAATAAAAAAACAATGAAAATCAAATTTGAAAAGGGAAAAGAATGTTGCGTGTTGTTAAAAACAAAAATGGTTTCTTTTCGTGATGACGTATTTCCAATCTTGTTTTTCGTAAAAGCCGCTGGGATTGCAACTTCATCAAAACGGGCTAAATAACAGGCTGGTGAAATAACAAAGTATATATATATATATATATATATATATATATATATATATATATATATATATATATATATATATATATATATCTGTGTGTGTGTGTGTGTGTGTGTGTGTGTTTAATAAAAATTGAATTGATCCAAATAGAAAAGAGGTGATGGGAAAGAAAGCAAATAGAAACATTATAAAAACTAAATAAAACCTTAAAGATTAAATAACGGAATTAAATCCGAAATCGAAAGGCCCGAATAATTTAAGAGTTCCGAGAGAATCACTCCGATCCAAAGCCATTAAGAAATTCGAGTTACTTCCCCTTTCCTGCTCTCTATTCTTTTCTTTCCAAAAAGAGTTAATTAGTATTAACATGAACTGACAACTTTTCTCTTGCTTCCAGGACCTTTCGAAATGCCATGGGAAGAACCTGAAATATCAGTGTCACCGAAACATCGTTTAATTTATATATCTCAGATGAACTACGCTGATAGATGTGTGTATAGTTATTACGGTATACTACTGAGTGTACCTCTGTCAATGTCTCTCTTAATATGTATGCATATCCAGGTAAATGGTAATGTGTAATAAGTATTGAGGTGGATATCATGTCTGAGATAATAATGTTAATATGATCTTTAAATGAATTTAACTTTTTGGCCTATGCAATCAGAACCGAGTGTCAATCGAAGGGTGGAAGGGAAAGGAAGGAAATAATAAAAGTGATATCAGAAGAATAAAAAGCAGAAGATGAATAAAGAATGGAGGAGATGAAGTATATATAAAATAAAAAGGGATTGAAGCTATGCTTCTTGTTCAAGAGTTTACATACATACATGTATCTATATGCATATACACATTTACATATGTAGATTTTTTGTTGCTTTTGAGACGATAATACGGACAATAGCTTCCTCAACCTTGAAGATCATAGAAAATCGCTCATATTTTTTGGACGTAAACAAGTAAACAACTATTATTTACTTATTTCTTAATTTACTAATAAAACAGTAATCTACGAACACGCAGTTTTTCAAGGTTCTACCTCTCGTCAGCATAGCCTGACTGTTTCTAAGATTCGAACCTCAGACAATATATATTATGGTCTACTGCGTTAACCGTTACGCCAGGAAGCGTGTTATCGTTTTTTTAAAACTCAACAAAAAGTCGACCTCAGCTTAAAAGCACTACAAATAACAAGTAAACTGAACTAGGACTTCGTGGCGTAACGATTAATGCACCAGACCATAGGACATGGTCTGAAGTTCGAATCCTAGAAACAGTCAAACTACGCTGACGAGAGGTAGGAACTTAAAACACGCGTTTCCGTAGATTACTGTCTAGTCGCACTGATGAGCTGTGAAACAGCGAAACAATATTGTATGTGGATGACTATATATATATATATATATATATATATATATATATATATATTTGCATAGTAATTCTGTTTTGAGATGCCATGGCCTAAATCAGTTTCTCTCCATTCCCCTTTCTGTAATCGTTATTGATTTGTAAATGTAATAAAGTTCCTATATAATTTTAGTCTTTATCTTTTTAGCTAATACATATATAGACATATATACAAATATATGCATACATACATTTTTGGGTTGGGATGATTAATCGAAATCGGGAATTGGAAAAATCGGAACTTTTTGGATTATCGGAATCGGTATCGGAATCGGACAAACTATAGTCTAATTTCCGATTCTAAACCGATTCTTTAAAAATTAAAAAAAAAAGATGAAACAAGCACAAATTGTTTTTCCTTTATTAGAAGTTGTTCCTTTACAACATGGGACTGAGAAGATCCACAGAATGGGTTATAAATAGAATGGGTTATAAATAGAATGGGTTATAAATAGAATGGGTTATAAATAGAATGGGTTATAAAGAGAATGGGTTATAAATAGAATGGGTTATAAATAGAACGGGTTATAAACAGAATGGGTTACAGATTTAACATTGATTAACAGAGTTTAATTTATTTTATTTATTGGTCATTTATTGAGAGGTAACTTACCTATTGCCTTTATAATCGTTTTGCATCTATTCGCTAAAATATCTATGTGCCCTCATCCGAGGGAGTTCATGTGATTATTAAAAAGTTTTAAATGCTCTGTGCGAGGGCTTTTAAATTTCTTTTCTGCCAGCTGTACATTTGGGGTGTCTATTATCGGCTTCTGAAATAAGTAAAATTTTATGACACCTCTTTGGGCACAAGGAAATCATTCGCGACTGTAGCAATTGTTATTCAAAGCATATTTGAAAACCCATTCCCAGATGTAGACTCTCCAAACCTAATTTAATTTGTTTTTATTAGTTTTTATTGTAAGCAAAGTAAATATTCCAGAGTTCAATTGCTTATTCACTATCACATATTTTAAAAGGCTTTTCACACCTATTTGATAAATGGACACATGGTGTCTATTAGAGACTTCACACATTAATATCAAAGATTTAACATCATTGGAATTTTCTTGGCGCTGGTTTTGTCTGATCACCACATGCTTAGAAATATTTCATGTTTCCTTATATTTTGTTTGGTTTTGGCACAAGTGAAAATATAGATAAAACTCTTACAAGTTTATCAAAACTTTGGATAGAATAATTAAAGTGCTTGCTAACTTAAAAAAATCTTTCATTTACATTTAAAATACCCAAAACATATGAGATTATACTTTTTAGACGATTATGTGTGAGCACACTGAAACGTTATTTTAGAATTTAAAATAGGGGTTCAGTTGTGCATATAAATATAATGTAAACTGATCCCATTTCGATACATTATAACTTTTTAAGCAGTTGAGTAATTTTTATTACTAATTCTAAGGCCGATCACATGTAATTGCTATATTTTTCGTATTACCACCCGTACTTAGGGTTAGTAGTAGGAAAGGAGCGTAGTTTTATAACTTTTAACAATACCATATATGCATACGATAGGGTGTGTGCTATTTATTTTGTGTGTCACGGTTACATCCGAGTGACTGCGATCCTGAATATGACCTAAAACTATATCCGATGGTGAGGCCCCACCTTGCGGGCCTTGGAGAGTGTGGAGCCACCCTTTAATTGCCATTGCTCCCAGGTCCACTCTGACCCGGAGTGGTAGTACCTGTTAGGGTCCCAACTATGGGTTAAATAGAATCTGACTTAAAAAAATATATACTCTATTAAAAATCGTTCCTCAAAATAACTAGATTCGGCATTAAATAACCTGAAAAAGGTTGATATGCCGTAAAACAAAAACAACCAACCAACCAACCGAGTGACTGCTGTTTAATTGTTATGAATTCTCCTTCCTTATAATAAATAATTTTACCAAGAATTCTTCATAAGTTTTGGTTTTGGTTTCGATTGTAGTCGACGGCACTCAAGTCATTTATTTACTCATAAAATAATTTTACCAAGAATTCTTCATAAGTTTTGATTTCGGTTTAAATTATAACTGATAGCATCTAAGTTATCTATTTTGTTATAAATGATTTTACTAAGAATTCTTCATAAATTTTGGTTTCGATTTCGATGTTATCTGAACGGACTTATGCTGATGTCCATAAGTCAATGGATATATTTTGTATTTTTGAAATCGCAAAATTTTTATATATAAAAATCGATAGAACATCAACTCTGTAATAATATATACGAAATCTGCAAGAAATAAAATATCATATTTAAGCGTACTTAACAACTTGGCTACGCCGGGCGTCCTTGCTAACTTAGATAAATATTTTTGCAGTTTTAACAAGAGTTACAATAATATCAGAGCATCTCTATTTACGCCATGAATACCATCATCAATATATTACATATGAATGAGTCCCCTGTGGAATTTCCACAGGTCCCGCTAATTGTTAATCTTATTTGTATCTCGTTTGTTTTGTTTTTTTTTACAGCAAAGCAAATCAATTTGATAAGCCACCATATTTAGATAATTAAAATAAAATTTAAACATTCATAGAAGGAATGCACATAATAGTTAACGAAGCCCATGTTAAAAAATGGTTTTCAAAATAGTAACATTATTATTTCGAAATTCGTTTGTAACAATAGCCTTGTAAATATTTTATTCTTATATCGTTTTCTCATTTTACCTACCAATCGTCGACTATTTTCAACTGTTTATGAAAACTTTCAAGTAGCATGTTGTACACTAACGACGAACTGATACACTTTGGCTTTGTTTAAAATCAAAATAAACCTTTTGTTGTCTTTTAACTTGCAATACATTACAAGGAAAACATTAGAGAAAAAAATATACCCGGAAATTACCTGGGGGTTGATGTAATAATCAAAAAAATTACACTAAGAAAAACAACAAATCACGAATTAAATATTTACAAATATTAAAAGAATCGGAATCGAGAATCGAAGCGGAATCGGAAATTTAGAACGGAATCGGTAATTGGAATCGGGAAAATTTTTGGAATCGTCCTATCATTAATACACATACATACATACATACATACATGCATACATACATACATACATACATACATACATAAATATAGGCGTTCCTATATCCAAGATTTGAGTGAATATGGTCCTTGTAAAAATGCTAGAGATGGTTTCTGTCGCAGGGTTCGAATCTATCGACCGCTGTTTATCGTGACACCCTGCACTGAAGATTCTCCAAAGGATGAAACACATGTGTCTGTAGATATTTGATAATTATTATAGTAAATGATTATATATATATATATATATATATATATATATATATATAATAAAATCTTGTTATTGAAATTTGATTCAAATTTTCCAAAAAATCTTATAAACCTGGAAGCAAGATATACAAACTTTTAATTAGCCAACAAGGAGTACAAATAAAGAAGAAAAAACTTATTCCATGGAGTTTCGAAAGAAGCAATTCTTATCATCAGAGGGAATAAGTTTGCAAAATATACAATAAATTTTGCAGGTTAATGCGTTAAATGAAACAAACAATATGAAATTAATCATATTTGCACGAAAAAAGTTATTTAACTGTTAGTGACAGTTTATAGATTATGAGATTAAGAAAACAAGTAAGTAATCTTAAGTAGGGCGACCGCCGATTTGATGCACGAGTTTCATTGGATTTACGAATCCATACAACCAGTATATATATATATATATATATATATATATATATATATATATATATATATATATATATATATATATACTTATCTAGTGTTTCCTTTTCAGATTAAATATGTTTTTAACTCATTTCAAAGTGTTTTTAACATGCTTTATTAACTGTTTGCTCCTATATATATATATATATATATATATATATATATATATATATATATATATATAATCCTCAGCACACAAAGTGCATAATAGAATATTCCTCAGTTTTAAGATTGAACAATGATTGAAAAACATCCGCTTTCATTTTTTTAATGAATCGGCACACACACGCATACACACACCTACATACACCCCCCCACATATATATATATATGTATATATATATATATATGTATGCATATATATATGTGTATATATATATATATATATATATATATATATATATACAGGTTGTATCGATTCGTTTCCTAGATATATATCTGATGAAACTAGTGTGATTATTTAACGGTGCTCAATGCAGAACAGAGCTGCTCCCCTGAAACATGCATGCACATATGTAACCAATAATGTTTGTATAATAAACAAACTATATATATATATATATATATATATGTATGTATGCATACACGTGAGCAAAAAAAATGGACCAAGCGTGCAAAATTTTTCCATGAATTTTTGTTAATTTTCGCTGAAAATTTATATTTTACAGATCATTATTATTAAAGCATATAATAAAAAGTGGAAAATTGATACTTAAGATAGTAAGACCACATCTTGTCAAGGATATAAAAAACCGAATTGCTTGATTAAGACAATCCAAAATGACTTACAAGCAGATTTTTTATATTTTAAGAAAAGAAGATCTTAAAACATGAAGCGAACTGGTGAAAGGTTCGAAGTCGAACGCTTGGTAAAAGGGAAATCTCGATCTGGTCGCCCTAGAGCATCCACTTTGAAAGACGACCACATGCTTAAATGAACTGTTTTGAAGAATCGAAATAAATCTTATGCTGACTATAGCAAAGAATTCAAAACAGGGTCTGGAAATTCTCTTTCTAGACATACACTATCTAGACGAATGAAAGAAATAGGGGTTTTCTTTACAAGGTGTGAAAAGAAACCATTTTTTTTATCTAAGAAGAACGTCAATGATAGAAAGAGATTTTTTTTCGGGTCATGGCAAGAAAGACACAGAATGGTTCAGGAATGTTTTCTGGTTAGATGAATCAAGATTTTGTCTTGTTAGTGATGCTCCCGATGCTTCCGAACGGTGCAATAGAAGAACTGGAGAAGTTGCATAAAATCGACAGTTAAACACGGGAATGAAGAGATAATGGTATGGGGAACTTTTACTGCTGCAGGAGTTGGGGAACATATTAGATGCGAGGAGTCAATCAATGCAAAGGACTACATTCGAATATTTAAAACAGAACTGTTACTAAGTATCCAGAAGCTGGAAATATCCCAGATAATTAGTTTTCAACATGATAATGCCCCTGCACATACTGCTAAAGTCACAAAAAATGATTTTCTGATAATTCAATCGATGTGATATTTTGGCCAGGTCAAAACCCCGATTTAAACCCAATCGAGAATATTTGGTTCATAATATCTCGTGCATCGTATTGAAGAACTTTTGAGAACAATGACAAACCGTGGGAAGCTGTGCAAAGCGAATGGAATAGCATCTCCTCTTCACAGTGTTCCCCTTTGGTTGAGAGCATGCCTAAAAGGATTGATCTTTTAAAGAAATCAAAAGGGAATGCGATTCCATCCTAAACATGTATTAAAGTAAATGTCTTGTTCTGTGTTATTAGTCTCGTTTAAGTTGCCTTGTTCAATTTTTCTTGTTCAATATAGCTTTTTAGTGCAATAAAATGTACAAAATTTGTGTGGCCCATTTTTTTGGTTTACGTCTATATATATATATATATATATATATATATATATATATATATATATATATATATATATATATGTGTGTTAAAACATTCCGTTCTGTAGTGAAGCGAACTATATGTGTGTTAGGCCCTTGCTAATGAAGTCAGAGATGGCTGCTGTTGCCGGGTTCGAATCTATCGACCGTGGATATTTGCAGAAATTATCTATTCGTTTTATATGTATTCCTACAAATTTACGCAGATTTTTTTTTCTATAAATATCGAATCTTGAAATTTGATTTCAATCATTGCTTCATTGAGATGAAAGGAGTATGTTCGGGTTCATATAATTTCTGCTGTTTCCCTGTCATTTCTATTGATTGCACAACTTTTCTGTATATGGAATGGGCTGGGTTGTTTAACGACTTCTTTTTCGTCCTGTTTGCTCTTAGTGTCTATTATTATGGGAAGTAAGTTTTTTCACGCCCGTTTAAACCGCTTGATGTTTACAAACTACTTCTGTGAATAATATTATCAATGTAGGAGGTCACTTGCAGCCTAGACAGCAAAAGAGGTTGTTTTTTTATTTATTAATAAAAGAAATGTTATTTCTGTGTCTCCCTTTCTTTATTTTCTCTTTTCTATCATATTTTTTGCTATGAGACAAGCTGTGAAACGTTTCGTGTTCAATCGAAATAGACAGGAGGAATAATTTATAATTGAATTAGAAGAATATTAAAAAAAAAAACGAACGATTTAAAAAGATGGCGGTATCGAAGGTTATAGAAATATTATCAACAACATTGTCGAAAAGAGAATAAATTGGAAGACAAGACAAGCATATTTTCCAGTCGTTTTACGATAGCTTTAGTAGAGTGCTAGAGAAAACGTAACCCGTTTGGTCAGCTATTTAGCTTGCAGATAACGAAGAATGGGATTTACGGTTTGTTAATAAGAGGATTGGAACAGATGAGCGGTATTAACAGATTAGGTTACTCGAGTGTACAGCTCCACAGGTGTTTGTTTGCATTAGATTTGAAAACGACTATGTTGTAGTTAGATGGGGAATAACCTCGAAGTACCGTGTTCCGATAGGTAACGTTTTCAATGGATTGTTTATTTGTTATACGCTTAGGAAGAAAGAAAAGTTCTTGGACGTGCCTGTAAGTAGACGAGTTTTGTATACAGTGTTTTAAATCTCTATTTATAAAATATTACGTTTAAATAAGATCCAGAACTCTCGATAATTTAATAACTAGTCTGCATGGAAAGTCTTTGTAAGTGTTTATTAAGCAACGAAAGTGTGTAGAAAACACCTTTTAGGTGTTAATCAATTATCAGTAAATAATATACTTTTACGAGAAGTTAAGAGAAATAACCAATGAAATGATTGCATTCTTTTTTAAAAGTTTAAAGAAGGAAAAAATATTTATACTAAAATTTTTCTTAGCCGGAATAAGTATTTTTCAGAAAGAAACGTTAAATCTATTCTATTGCATAAGATATGAATAGAATCAATAATTATTAATATTTATTTATTCTATTACCTCTGCTTATATATAGAATGCACTTTGTGCCTGTGTGTGTCTATGTAAGTACAGCTTCCTTCGTCCATGGACTCCAAAACGATTGGGCTAATTTAAAGAAATACACAAATATCTTTATATGTATATGAGAGTATTCTGAGATAGGTTCTGTATCGACATGCCTCCGATAAGTATAGCAAAGCGATAATCGAAAGAATCTCATAAAGAAGGAACAGTCCGATTTTGATCAAAGTTACTACCCTCATACAATCTAGCAACACGCGTGAATTTGAGAAGTTTTAATATCGCATAAGCAGAAGGACCCGCCATATAAAATCAACAGTATGTTCTATGACGAGAGAGGGATGCGTTCAAAATGAATTTTTCTGTTTAAAGCACAATTGAAGCGTGATTATTGCATTTTGTATTTTAAAATTTAATTCCAGTCATTTGTAAAAATAATTTTATAAAATCAACAGTAAGTTAAACAGTGTAACGTAAATTACAATGTATTATGGATTAAGTGTGGGGAGGTCTCTGAAACTTCCGTCAGGTGTTCTGCTGTGGATCACCGACTAGAGAAAATAGCAATCAATTTGATTAAAAAAATAGTCGATTTCAACGATTTCAATGAAAATAACCTATTGGAATTTTGTTTAATGTTTTTTCAATAGTTTTAGTTATATATTTATAATATTATTATATTTTAGAACGTTATATTAAAATGTAATTTTAAGTTTCTGTTCAGGAAGTAGATTTTTTTTCTGCCGAAATCTCACCACATTAAAAGAATAGAGGTTTTGTAGTCAGGTTATAATCATTATTTCACATTTTTTTTTATGTGTATAACATTTATCAATACCTACTTAATTTATTTTTACGCAGTTTATACTTTTTTAAATGCCATGTACTTATTTTAATACTCATTATACAAGTGAACAACAACAAAAAACAACAGAATGAAGTACATTAATATTTTATCATAGTTTTCATAAATTCAAAATGTTGGCAAGTAGAGATGATTTCATTTTTCATGTGTATTAAACCAAAATCAATTTAGGTTTCAGTTATACAAATAGTGCAATATAATGAGGATGGTTTACACGAGTAAGGCCTTTTAGGGATTGACCATTCTATATATCATGGAATTTGTCTGTGCTTAAGTTCGTTCATATGTTTAGATATATTTAGGTAGGAAACTTGAATGCCTACTAATGTGCTGTGTGTTTTTCATTGAAAAAAAAATCTAAATTTTATAAATACATTCTTATCAACTTTAAAAGGTTATAAAAAAGAATCTACTAAAAATATACTAAAAATTGTTTAAAATTCCTCGTTATTTGTTTTATTTTTTTATTCATTTTACTTATAACTAGCTTTATCCAACCACGCGTTGATGTGATACCATTTGCGTAAATGATAATACAATATTTTTTTAAATGTACTGTAAAGTTACATATATTTATGTATTTCACGAAAATGTACTGTAAAGTTATATATATTTATGTATTTCACGGAAAGTTGCATTATCTAATGTTTATATACACTTATTAATTTTTTTTGCAAGTATTTAACAACAAAAGTTGTTTTATTAACACACGCACACAAAGACACGCAAACAAACACACGCATGCACGGACTATAATAAGAACCATTAATGACGCATCATTGTTTTGTTTATGTTCTCAATACTAGTAAATGCAGAATATATTGAGACTTGTTAATGTGTATAGCAAACACTCAGCGGATTGTAAAGGGCAACACACACAAAGCAGTAATGACCAAAGCATGAAACTTTAAGCTGTGCGAAGTAATATCTCTCGTAGTGACGCCATATTGTAATTTTAGTAAAAGTTCGTTTATGAAGCGTAGAATTGGATGCCAGGATATGATAATTATTAGAATGGACAGAGTTTGCGAGGGAGCAGTTATTATTTTGAATCGGAAACTGAATATCATGTTAGGTTTATGTATTTTTAGTAAGTTACAGGCGGTGAAAGCACAGACTCCGCGGAAAGCAAAGAATTTGTTCCGGTGACAACTGGGAGTAGTAGTAGTAGTGTGGTACAATAGCTTCACGAAACCGAGTTTCGTGATCACCACATGTTTCGACTGG
Organism: Euprymna scolopes; assembly: GCF_053919585.1. Lineage (NCBI taxonomy): Eukaryota > Metazoa > Mollusca > Cephalopoda > Sepiida > Sepiolidae > Euprymna > Euprymna scolopes. The sequence continues at coordinate 166,932,610 of NC_136482.1, read as the reverse complement.
TCTTTCTCTGTTTCCTTTCACGCCCACGTTGCGTTGAATTTGTTGCTGAAGGGAAGAAAGGTTGCCAAGCAACCAAAAGAAAATGTCAGAAAACGCTCGTTATAAATAATAACAAGGTTTATTAACACAATCTTCAACAAACACCACGGAATGGGAGTGATTGTGGTTGTATAGCGGAATAAAGTTTTCTTAGAAAATCTTTACTGCAATTAGGCAGCGTTAATGATGAAGAACGGAATGGCAACGGATTTGGTTCTTTAAGCGACGACAAAAAACGAAACAACTCGATTTTTCGCTTTGGGTATCCTCTATTTATTGGCCCAAATCCTTGGACAATCAGTGTTTGATTGGTCAGCCAATGAAGATTGCCGACCAATGGCTATCGTCGTAATAATCACCTTGGTGAGTCTCTGATTGGGTTTAGATAATCGGCCAATTAGTTGCAGTCATTGGGAGGGGCTATACGAACCACTTCTATAATTAGTTGATGAATGATAGCCTTGTGTCAAACTTGTACTCAATTCCAAGTTATGCCGACCCAAAATGTTTGCCAACTTAGAAATATATTTATTGTTTATAATTTTGAAAATTATAATTTCAGCGGATACAAATACCTGCACTTATTTTGGTTGAGTTTTATAGGTGTTTGCTCGAGTGACAATCTCTTTGCACTTAAAATGTTGGATTCCCAAAACGAATTATTTTACTTATATAATTTGTTTATAATTTTGAAAGGTCCATATACCTACAGCTTGCTTTTGTTTTAATTACAGTTTTATAGATGAATCATGTTCTTGCTCGGGCCACCATCTTTTTGCACTCAATGATAGTTTATTACACTTGGTTCTTAAAAAGTGTTGGCTACCCAAACAAATTTAATACTGTTCAATAAAACAATTATTATCATAATTTAATTAATTATTAGTTAATTAATTTCGCCAGTCAACAGTGTCATAGTAAAACTAAATATTTAAATAGAAAAATAGGGACTTCCTCTTCTTAAGATGTTGTGATTGTGATGGTGTTTCCCGTAGGATGAAATATAGAATTTTAATATCACGGCTGAATATGTATAAAATGGTGTTCGAAAACTACATAAGATAGTGAATATTAGCCTAGATGTATTAAATTTGTATATGGCATTTGTTGTTTTGGTCCGGAAATGAATTTCTGCAGTCATTTTATTAAGAGGTGTATTAAAAAGTTTTCAACTACCGTGGAATTTCCACGGGTTCCGCTAGTTTAGATTAATATTGGAAGAAAATTCTGCATAATTATCGATTATAGTTTAAAATATCTTTTAAATATATTGGAGTTATAATTTACAATAAGATACAAATATGTTATTCTGCAGCCACAAATCTAGGCCAACACATTATTGTCTCTAATGATAAAATTTTTTTATGAATTCCAACCAAATGAAGAGTATAGCACATTTGCGCATTGTAACTGTAAGAATAAAACCACCTGCCATTTTAACAAAAACTGCATATATGTATGCGATTCAAAAATGAGTTGTGACATATTTCTTCAGAATAATGAGTATAATTGAAGAAAAATAGAATTTATTCGCATGCTCCACATCGAATTAAGTCATGTTTTAACGAAAGGGAAATAATATGGTTCCAGTGCAAATAAGCATAACTTTTCTTATTCGATCCCCGATTACTGCTTGTTATATCAAGAGATTAGCTCCTTTGCTTTTTGGATTTCTCCTTTAATTTTGCATATCTCTTACTGGAACAATTTAAATAACTCTTATTTTTTAATGATGATTTTCTGGGTAGAGCTACACATTTCATAAGCGTTAGTGCAGTCATTTTAAAGAACTCCGTTTTATCCGTGTATTTTCTGAATAAATAATAGTATTTATGCGTTTTATTTCACAATGTGTTTATTTTATTTCTTTCATTTGAAAAGAGAATTTCACGTTACATTTGGCAGCATAATATTTTTAAATGCTTCTTTAATCTTAGAATCCCTTAATTGCCAAAATTCGCATCTAATTACAAGCAATGCGATAAATATAAATACGGGTCGGCACTTTTTTCTTTTTTTAACGTGAGTATTTATTGCTGTTATTCTCCCCGTCTAGACACCAGTATAGAAGTCTCTCACAACCGTCTAAGCTGGGCGCGTTTCTCTTTCTTCCGACCGCAAGCTGGCCAGAGCCGACCCATTCTCGCCTTCACTTCGCACGTCCATCTCCTTCGCCACCCACTCTGTCTTTCCAAAACCACCTGGTGTCCTTTTTTTTCTTTTTCTTTAAAATCAAGCCCGAGAACACTTGCCAATTTGCATATGTGCCCAAACGCTTCCCCTGCTGCTAATACAACCATTTTCCGCCCACCCTTCCGCTATTGCTGCACTGGAAAGCTGAGGAGACTTATTGTCATCAGACTCCAGGGAATACCACCGGTTGTTATCAGCGAGCAATCTCTGAAAATGTCTTGTGTGAGAACTCCGAGGGAATAACAATAATCATAAAAAGAGAATATTGGAAGACTGGTGAGAGATAGCACTATATAGACACCAACGTGAAAGTTGTACAAACTGCTGGAATATTATGCTTATGACGAACTAATGCTAATGGGGTTTGTTTTAAAAGAGAAATAAATCTTTACTTCTCCTTATAATTTTCAATAAATTGCAAGTAAAATATTTGCGAAACAATATTTAGAAAGATCTACCCGTGGCGTGTGTGCTCTACTCTCAGACGTATATTTTTACGTTCGTAAAAATTTATGCGGACATTAAACGAATGTTTTACACTAATTTTAACATTAGGAAAAAGAAAAACACTTATCTCAAATAAAATATTTAGACAATTAAGATGAATCGGAATAGGTAATTGTATCGAACTCGGTGATTCAGAAACGAATCTGTACTTCTATTGGAATCAGGAAAAAGCTTTGGAATCATCCTATCTATAGTTTATACAATTCTCCAAGCAGACCAATCTTGATACATATAATTTTTCCAGAACAATTTTAGGAAATATTTTTTACGCGTTTATTGCAATTAAAAAAAATTAGTGTTAAAACGTAAGTAATTCGATTATTATTTTTTTTATTTCTTTTCGTTATTCTCGGGATAAATGCCATGAAACTCAATCCTTGAAATCTTCTAAAAAGATGACCAAACAAAAAAGGGTGGTAAATTGGTTCCTTCGCCTTCTTGGCTAAGATCAAAGAGCAATATCTGTTCTGATACCACACCTCGTCTTTTCTGGCGTCGATCATTGGAGGAGAAGTCCTTCTAGATTGAAACAATCTTTATTTTTCATTCTTTCCAGATTGCTCCTTTTTAGTTTCAAACTGAACTTGTGTCTAACTCTGCCCTCTTGGGGAGGCAAGTAAATAGAAACTCGTTTACTGATATATATATATATATATATATATATATATATATTAAAGAAAAACGACAAATGGCTATGCATTTCGGATCATTCCGTTTTCTCTTCTATAAAAGCCATTTTATGCGATTTGAAAGTTTTGGAAAATTAGATAAATGCTTTGTTTCTTTTTGTATCCGACCATCTGCGCAGGATTTGCATATAATTTGTCATCGCTGGCTGCTGTAGTTCGTGCCGGGTTTGATACGATCATTAATATCCGTGTTGGAAGTGGCAGGTGCAGTCGAAAACATTCGTCGTCTCATTATTCAACACGGTTATTAGCAAAGACTTCCTCGTAATGCCTTATGTTATCGCTGCTTTATCTTCGTTAATATTGAATAAGAACTAACATTATTAAAACTTTTTCATTGTTTTTTTATAGTGTTTTTTAACTATCTAAACCCTACCGACGTTACGTACCAATGTACAGTGTAAACTGAATGTAATTGCAACCAGTAGAGCACATGCAACTCAAATTAATATTTTTTATATTTTGTGCTATGTAGTATGTTAAACTGAACCTTTTTATGGGCGGTAAAAATATACAGCCTGTTAACTTAGGATGAGTGTTTTGTACGAATATCGTTACATTTGTGCTTGTCTTTGCATTTAATACTAATTCCTGGGTTTGTTTAACTATGCACATAGATTCGAAAAACTTGTAAAAAAAAACCCCAAAAAAAACAAATGTATAAAAAAATAAGTGTTAGCAAAGGTACGTGTTTTTATTTAATGTTTAATGTAACATGTTTAATCGGTTCCAAAATCATTCAGGGTTTTTATCGATATATTTGAAAAAACAAATGGCGGCGAGATCTCTGTTGAATACGTTAGGGTTGGGAAAACGAGTTCAAACAAAAAATATGCAAAATACTGTTAGAAACTCAATCAATATATGTCAGCCTATACACTGTAACATATAATGGGTGGGTTTATATATATATATATATATATATATATATATATATATATATATATATATATATATATATATACTAGCAGAAGTACCCGTCGTTGACTGGGTTCAAAAACAGCCTACAGAAAATGGACTGTGATTGACGAAAGTATGATAGGTTATGAAAAGGAGGGGGTTGTAAAGATATAGGTTTTGATACTCAAAAATTTTACCCTAAGCAAAATATGATGAAAGTACAGATAATTTTCGCGAAAATATATTTTTTATATCAACCTTGTTTCTATTCGTAGCCAAGAGTGACCAACAAAATGATGTTTCCTTACAAAGAGAAAATGTTATATATATATAATAATATAAATATACAAGAAATAAATGTTACCAAAGTGAATAAAAGTTACTTTTATGGTAGAAAAGTTCATTGGTTTGTATTTGTACGTAGTTTGTAAAAAAAAAAAAAAATTAATTCACGAACCGGTTTAAAAAAATCAAAATGGCAGCGACTTTAAAATGGAGAGCCCCGTTTTCAATTTGAAGGAGGGGCACCTGAGCATTCTGTGTTAGCAATTTAAGAGAGTTCCGTCAACGTAAGGAATATTTATACATATATTTTAATATTTTCCGTTATTTTGTGCTTGAGGAATATTCGATTATGGCATGTGTAGTTTATATAAAAATTCATTTAAGTAATTTTTGCCTCAAATTTCGTTTTAATTTTGGTACGCTGAAATTATTTCAAGTAAAGAGCATCAAAAACTATTTCAAAACAAAAAAAACATGAACTGAACTTTTATTGACTATGGTAACATTTATTTCTTGCATATTTATTTTTTCGGGTAGTCGTTTGTTGGCTTTTTCTGCTAAACACCCTTACTAAATAATATCGACGAAATATCGAAAAACAAAGAAACAAAAACAGTTTTGAAAAATAATGAAGCTTTACTTATTTTACTAAAATAATCCGAAACAGCAAAATGGGATATTAAAAAAGTGAACACGTAATTACTTTAGTTTTTTAAAGCAAATAATCGATGTACCTAAGAATAAGAAAGAAAACGGCACCCTTTTACAGCAGAACAGCTTCGTTTCAGTTTTACAGTATTGAACGGTGTAGTATTGCGCCGTCGGATGCAGGGTTGTACTATTGTAATGTAAAGAGCACGAAGAAAGGGTTGTAATCAACTGAATTCCTTCTAGTACACTGACAAAAAAAGCTTAAACAGATATATAAATAAAAATAAAAAAGTTAAGTAAATATTTTTAAAAAGATACGTAATCGCGTGAGCAGGATTTTTCCCTTCTTTTGACACGATAACAGTAACGTTCTTATTTTTTATTATTTATCTATTTTCGAAAGAGTGTCACGTGCAAGTGGAGAAGGAAAAAAACAGAGTTATGCAAACTTTGTGTCGAGAATTGTCTAAAGTTCCGACTTTTATTTTTGACTTTCACTTTAATAAGAACATGGATGTATGAGGTGAATTTATTCGACACAATATGATTCAACTCAAAAACATAAATAAAAGCTAACGCGAATTAAGATTAAACTTAAGGTGTTATTGTGGACCCTCACCCCTTTTAAAAAACCTTGTTAAACTTTGTGACATATTTACATTCTATGAATGTCTGGCGCGAACGAACACCAGATACTTTTATTATACCATATTTCTTCAAACTGAAACATAATTATCAAAGTATACTTACGCAAATAGATATGAAAAGTCTTTATTAAAGTTTGTGCCATATTTCCATGGAGTACAGACACGAACGCAGACCCCACAATTTTATTATACCATCACTATTTAAGTTGAAACATACTTATCAAAGTATTCTTATGTACATCTATATCAAAAACCCCTGTAAACGTTTTTTTATTCATTTTTTATTCCCATACTTTGGGGGCCAGGAGCGAACGCAGGCGCCACAATTTTTATGAACCACCGTTTTGCCAGACCAAACATACCCATTCCTGTGTCTCGATATATCTTCTATTATTATATGTAATAAGATTTTTAAAATAGTCAACCATATAGGAGTCTATTCGTGACCACACACACACACACGCACACACACAGACGTTCAGCTTTATATATATATATATATATATATATATATATATATATATATATATATATATATATATATACGAACAAAAATCAATACGAAAAATATATAAATGTTTATATCTTTTTTGTATTTATTTCCTATGTGTTGACCTGTATGGAATACAAAATGTCTTTTGAAAAAACGAAAATGTTTCTTTCAAAAGCACGTACTTTCGACCGATTCGTCGGTCTTCTTCAGTGTGAATAATGGAACCATGAGTGCCAATGAGGTTAAGATTTATCTGAATGTTTTTTACTTGGAATGTTCAGGAACTTTTGTTGCCTTTATTCAAAACCAGCATCACATCCGCCCCCCCCCCGCTCGCGCCCCCAATTTAAACAGTAAAATCTTCGGAAAATGTTAAATGGTGTTCTAATTGGTAAATGTCGGTGCGTTACTTTTTGAAAATTAGAAAATTCTATGTTCCAGGTTAAAAAAAACAAAACAGATAAATTAACCCCCCCCTACTCCAACTTGGAGTGCTTTTCTTTTCTTGTTTTATTTCTTTTTCAGCTAATTTTAAATTTTCCACCCAAAAAGTGCTATAATGTATTTTTGAAAATTAAAAAATTCTATGTCCTGGAAAAAAAAATCCCCTCCCCCAACGTAGTTTGCTTGGTGAAGCCGTCGTTTATGCTACAGCGTGCATGCGCGTAGCGTAAACGTAAGCTGTAAAATGGTGGAAAGTAGTTAGTAGCGGATCTGTATATTTACTTAATATATATATATATATATATATATATATACATACATATATATAAATAGATGTATATATATACATTTATATACACTATATATAAATATATATATGCATATGTATATATACATACTTATATAATACTTATATACATATATACATATATATACACGCATATATACATATATATATGCATATATATACATATACTTATATATACATATATTATATATATATACACACACACACACACACACACACATATATATATATATATATATATATATATATATATACATTCATATGCTGCAAAAAGAAAGTCCGCACTTGCACTTTAAAAAAAATATTCTAGTGTTCACGTCAATTTAAAAAAATAACTTCAAATTGAAGAGGCAAAAAGAAAGTCCGCACACTTGAAAATTGTTATTTAAATGCAACTTTAGGACATCAGTGCAACAAAAATACAACAGGAACACAATGAACTAGTTAATATTTAGTAGCATAGCCCTTCTCCAATTTGACAGCCCTCAATCTTTTGGGAATTCCTTGAATTATACTGTTGCAATACTCCGGAGAAAAGGCATCCCACTTTTATTCAATTTTTGTTCAAAGTTCTTTCAAATGTGAAATTTTATCATTGCGTAGCTGTTGCTTGATGTAATGCCATACGTTTTCGATAGGATTTAGGTCTGGAGATTGTGCAGGCCAATCTAAACCCGAAATATCGTGCCCTTCCAGGAACCTCTAGACATTGCCAGCTGTGTGAATGGGAGCATTATCCTTTCCGACCAAAGTAGGATATAAAATGCTCAGTCAACATATTAATGTACTTGGTCGAATTAAGTCGACCAAGTACATTAATATGTTGACCTTGCAAGCGAACTATAAGCCTTGAACCATTGGTACTAATAATACCCCACACCAAAACTGAACCTCCCCCACCTTGCAGCGTTGAAACTGAGCACCTAGGATTAAATTCTTCGTCTTTCCTCCGACGATCGTCTTTTCCCTATCACTGCCTAGCCTATTGAACTTGCTTTCGTCGCTAAAAATCACTTTCGGCCAATATGTAGAGTCATGATCTTCATTGAATCTGACGAAGTCCAGACGGCCTTTTCTGTTCTTTACAGAAATCATTGGCTTGCGTCTTGCAACATATCCACGCAAATTAAATTTCTTGTAATCTGTTATTAACAGTAGCAAAAGAGCACTTCTTAACAAGATTGCACTGTTGTTGGATTTGAGAAGCCGTTTCAAGTCTGTTTCTTAGGCTGCGGATCTTGATAACATTGTCTTACCTGTTAGAAGTAACTATAGTACGACGAGATTTAGGGGCATCACAAACACTGCCGGTGTTTAGTGCTTTTGCACGTTCTTTCGTACCGTTTTCTCATCACATTTCAATCTGCGGCCGCTTTCTCGATTGGATAAACCAGAAAGATGGAGATTAATGAGCTCCTGACGATCACTAAGAGAAAGTTGTGGCATATGGACTAAATGTTACGTTGTATAACCTGGAACAACAACAATTACGATTAGAGATGCTTTGTTGCCTGTTGATGGATATTTTAAACTGATTTAGGGGCGATAATTTAAGCTGATTTTAAGCGAATTTGTTGCTGAGGACTTTCTTTTTGCCTCCTCAATTTGAAGTTATTTTTTAAATTGACGTGATCAGTAGAATATTTCAATTAAAAGTCAAATATGAACAGGTAAAATTATAGAGGAATAAAAGGCGAATCAAATGAGGTATAGGTTGTTTAAACAGTTACATTTAATCTAGCTTAAATTTGCAGTTTTTGAAAAAATGACAAGTGCGGATTTCTTTTTGCTGCATATATATATATATATATATAATATTTTTTAAAACATATATATATATTTATTATTTTTTAAGACTGTTTTAAAAAATAATAATTAAAAAAATAATAAATAAAATAATAATAAATAATAAATAAATAAAAATGTTATATACGTCCAAAAAAATTAAAAAGGGCGACTTTCTAAGTAAATAAAAAATGAGCTTCGAGGCGGAGCCAATATTAACCATATGTATCGCTTGAAAAAAACAACAATAACAATAACAATAACAATATATATATATATATATATATATATATATATATATATATATATATATATATATATATATATATATATATATATAGCATTTCAGCCCGGCGTTGCCCGGGTGTTTGGAGGTGTATGTTGAGCAAAAAAAAGTTCAATGTTTTTAACTTTGACCCCTATTATGTCCCCTTGACATTTATTGTTTTGGGCTCTAATCAAGTTATTAACTAAGATCTATGTCCAAGGAATCTATATCTAAACTTTCAAATGTTTAGACCCCAAATTGTTGGAGGAGTTTGGTAGAGTTCTCAAAGGTCAAATCGTTGAACCTATTCACAGCAAAGTTTCTGGCTGAAAACCGATCACATAGATTTTCCCAAATATCCGTACCCTGTATATTCATTTTCGAGTCTGTGGACTAAAAATTGATAGAGTTATTGCGTAGGGAAATGTACACAGACAGACACACAGACAAATTCACTTTTATAGATATACTAGCATGGGTGCCCGGCGTTGCCCGAATGTTTGGAGGTTTATACTGAGCAAAAAAAAAAAAAGGTCAATTTTTTTTAACTTTGACCCCTATTATGACCCCTTAAAAGTTATTGTTTTGGGTTCAAATCACAAAGATTTTCCCAAATCCTAGTACCCTCTATATCAAATTTCGAGTCTGTAGACTTAAAATTGACAAAGTTATTGCGTAGGGAAATGTACACAGACACACAGACAGACAGACAGACAGACAGACACACAGATACACAGATACACAGACACGTTCATTTATATATATATATATATATATATATATATATATATATATATATATACATATATATATATATAGATTGAGAGAGAAAGAGCGAGAAAAAGAGCGAGAGAAAGAAAGAGGCAGCGGGAGGTGAGAAAGACAATCAGAGAGAGGGGAAAATGGAGTTAAAGATACATAATCTGTTGTTATGTTCTTTGCTACTTTATCCTTTCAGCTAAACAATAACATTTCCCTTTTCATTTTATTCTTTCATTTCCTCTTTCTTCTCCGCTTGTAATCTGTTTTTCTTTCTCCTTGTTTCAAACAATCTAATAGCTTAGGATCCTTTGCAATAACAACGCATTCCTTTTTGACTCTCTTCAGAAGAAACGGCTTTTTGACGTACCCCTTTAGATTCGCGCGACCCACAAAATAATATTGACTGAAATCTCACGCTTTGGTATGATAACATCGTTTGTTTAAAGTGAGATTTGAATAACCAAGCAAGCCACCGGAGCCGAAGTAAAACGCCACACCAAATGGGGTCGTAATTTCCACAACGCTTTCTAAGTGTTATGAAAAGGGTGTATCTTTTTTAAATATCATGGCATAATGTGATCTTGCATCAGTCGCAGAAAAGGAATAAAGATTTTAAAATAAGGTTCAATAATAGCATCTTGTGACCTGCAATGAAATTCTAAGTTGTTTATTGAATACGTAGTAAAGACTACCACAAGAGGAATAGTAACCCGGAATTTAATGGTTATTAATAGAACTCTAATCTATATCTAATATAAAAAAAGGTTATATGTTTGTCTGTCTGTCACCATATTTTCAAACTTTATCACCTCCGAAACTAAAAGTCGCAGAGCGGCGCTAGGGGCTTCAAATGATTGCATTTTGTACGGACCATCCTTTTATGGGTCTTTAGCCGTTTAAAGTAGATTTTAAGGGGTAAAAAAGTCAAAATTGAAAAAAAATCTTAGCTATCTAAAAATGTTAATCTCTTCGTATACGTGTCAGTGGAATCGTCACCAGTTTTGAATGCTAGTTTCGATTCTAGTTGATGGCGCTCAAATATTTTTTGTTTACTTTTGAAAACGCGACTGTATAATAATATATACAAAATCAGGACAAATTAAAATATCATATTTAAGCGTATTTTAAACCCGCCCAAAGACGCCCACACCTCGCTAGTAAATACAAAACTCTGTAGACCGCCCGACTGTGCTTGTCGGAATTTTATTTTCGACGATTAGTCGCTCATTCTTTTAATAAAGTATATTATATAACCAATGTGAAACAGCGAAACAGAACTGTATGTGGATGACTATTAATGCTCCCTATCTTAGGTTGAGCATATTGGGAAGTGATATACAAACTGTCATTAGCGTATTAAGCGTAAAAAACCGAGCATTTGGGCGATGCGCAAAGATTGCTAATTCATTACTCACACAGCATCAGCTGTATAGCGTAATGGTGAGAACCCTTGACTGTCATTTGGGTGGTCGAGTTTCGATCCTGGCTTGAGGCAGTACTGTATGTTGATGACTATATATATATACGTTTATTTTGGTAGCAAGTCATTACATCTGATTGAACACGACAGTTATTCTTTTTTCCGTTTTTTTTTAATATCTTTTTTCCGATGGCGGTCTTTTTTTTATTTCAATCGGTATGTTGTACAGAATGGCGCCGAAAAGTCGTTGTTCAGCCATATTATACTCAAGCGCTTTCTATTGGTCCGACCGAACACCATCAGGAGCGGTTATATATATATACATATATATATATATATATATATATATATATATATATATATATATATATATATATATATATATATACACACTGTGTAAGCAAAAACAAGGCTTCAAAACAAGGTGTTGGTGGCAACAAAAAGTGTATTTCAATTTACGTTACAGTTGTTTCCATGTCCCGTAAGGATACGAAAATTAGGCGATATATTAATATTTAAATGGGATTTTCCGTAACCACAACAAAGGTAGATGTTTCTCGCATGCCTTTCTAGCTAGGGATTTCCCCTTCCTTCCCTCTCTTCAAAAAATGCTCCATTGCCAAAAGTATGCTTATTCATAAAGTCTGAAGAAATGCTGGTTTTGAAAATTTTCAAATGAAATAATGCTTGAAATTGTCGAACTGGACATGGAAACAATTGTAACGTAAATTGAAATACACTTTTTATTTCGACCAACACCTTGTTTTGAAGTTTTGTTTTTGCTTACACGATAGGTTGGTGCTCAATTAGAAAATTTGATAATTTTGTAGCTTACTCCTTAAGCCAACTATTTTTTACTTAAAACTCATTGGTATATGAAAATTTACTGAATTTCACAAACTCACTATAATTACATATATATATATATATATATATATATATATATATATATATATATATATATATATACTAGATTGAGAAGAAAGTTCTTGGGGAATTTTTAATTCTAGTTTCAAAAGATTGATTTTGAAATAAGTTTTCGTTATAATACCTTTACTTTATATACCATTTTAAAGAGCGTTTCTGGCTCGATCTAATCATTTAGATTATAATCGCGTTAAAACAATTATGTATCTTTTTCGGAACACTGAATACAAGATAGAAAAAAAGAAAATTCGCACAATTTTCTTAATTCATATAAAATCTGCTGAAACAGCTCGCGATATCCACCAAGCGTTTGGCCCAAGAACTGCTACTGAAGTCACAGCACAATGGTGGTTTAAGGAATTTCGCGGCGGAAACGAGAGTCTTAAAGATGATGATCGTAGTGGTCGGCCATCAGATGTTAACAACGATCAATTAGGAGCTTTATTATTAGTTGAAGCCAATTCTCGAAAAACTGTTTGAGAACTTGCTTCTGAATTAGCCGTTAGATATACGATGATTTCCAACCACTTGAAAGAGATTGGAAAGACAAAAAAACTTGATAAATGGGTTCTCACGAATTGAACGACATCCAAGAGAAACGCCGTTATGAAGTGTCATCTTCGCTTCTTTTATGGAACAAGAACGGCCCGTTTCTCGACCAGATCGTGGCGCGATGAAACGTGGGTTCTTTACGACAACTGACTGGGCTCCACGAAACTTCCCGAAGTCAGAGTTGCACGAAAAGAAGGCCATGCAAACTGTTAGGTCTAATCTATTACAGTTTTTTTTTTTTTTTTGAATGCAGGCAAAACTATTACGGCAGAGAAGTACTGTCTATAAATGGATGAAATGCGTGAAAACTTCTGCAAAAACACCAAGCATTAGTCAACAGAAAAGGCCCAATTCTCTATGCTCGTACGCTATTTGCTAAACCAACCCTGTAGAAGTTGACTGAATTGGGCTACAAAATTGTCTCATCCGCCATACTCTTCAGACCCTCTCACCTACCGAGTACCATTTAGTATCTCGAAAACTTTTTTCTAAAAGAAAAAAAAACGCCTCCAGCGACTTCATCACGAGCAGAACGTAAGATTTTTACGTTACTGGCATAAATACACTTGTTTTGCGTTGGCAAAAGTTGATTTGATGGTCTTATTTCGAGCAATAAACTTGTGTTTGAGCCGAGATATGTTCATCTGAATTTAAAAAAAAAAATGCAATGCCTTTGTTGTTAACTTAATAGAATGCTTTACTTTTGAAAGAACCCTCTTATGAGAAAACGGGCTCCGACTGCCCACGCACATCCATCGTTTATCGCTGGTAAAAGGGCATTGAGAATGGTGATAAATGTATAGACAAATAATTTTTTAAAAATGTAATCGGTTAATTAGTTGATGTACGTAAAATTATATAACATATATACACACGAATGTTTATATAAATAAAAGGATGTATATATCGCATAATCTATTAATCTATCTACGCCACAAAGTCTGTTCGTATCTTTTTCTCTATACGATAATTGATGGCTTTTCACGTTCGATTTCTAAACATCAGCGCGTTCTGATTAGCCTAATTCTCACGCCAATAACTTAAGATTTAAATTAGTTCTTCTATTTTTGGATGGTCAATTATAAAATTGTACTACCAGAATGTGGTAACGAGTTTATACCTATATACTTACCAACTTAGCTACCGACACACGCACGCACACACATACACACACACACACGCATATATATAGATAGATAGATATAGATATATATATATATATATGCGTGTATATATACACACATATATATACGTATATACACACATATATATTACGTATATAGACACATATATACATATATATATATATATTTATATTTATACATATATACACACATATATATGCACATATATACATATATACACACATATATATATACATATATATACATATGTATATACACATATATATGTGTGTGTGTGTATATATACATATGTGTATATATGTATGTATATATGCATATATATATATATATATATATATATATATATATATATATATATATACGGCATAATCACGTTTGACACACCGGTTCTCGTCAGATCAATGAATGGAGCCTGGCCAGTACCAGATGGGTGACCATTTGGGACTTCCAGGTGCTGTATGTGTTCTCCGCTTATCTTGGCATTGTTTCCAGTCGTCCTGGGCATCTCCTTTCACTGGACTCAAGCAGTGACGATTCAGGAGAGGTGTGGTCGAAGATTACGCAATCTTGTCACACAGATATATATATATATATATATATATATATATATATATATATATATATATATATATATATATATATTGTCACAGATATATATATATATATATATATATATATATATATATATATATATATATATATATATATATATAAAGAGCATAATCACGTTGACACATCAGTTCCCGTCAGATTACTGAAGTTAAGCAACGTTGAGCCTTGCTAGTACCAGATGGGTGACTATTTGGGAATTCTATACGCTCTATGTGCTTTCTGCTTATTTCGACATTGTGTCCAGTCATCCTGAACCTCCACTTGCTACTGGTATTCAACAATGTCGACTCATGAGAGGTGTGGTTGGAGATTGCGCAACTCTTGCCACAAAAATTTCACGCGCAGGCACCCTTACAGTGGATATCTATAGTCTGTCAATCTGAAGGAAGCCTTTATATATATATATATATATATATATATATATATATATATATATATATATATATATATATATATATATATATATATATATATATATATATATATAGTGGTGATGAGACGATTCCAATATTTTTCCCGATTCTATTTTTCCCGATTCCGGTACAATTACTGATTTCGCACTAAATTCCCGGTTCCGATAAAATTACCGATTCCGATTCTTTATAAATCTCTAAATATTTAACTATAAATGTTATATGTCTCGATCACTGTAAAAACACACTTTAAATGTGCCTTTATTTTCCCAAACGTAAAACCACACTTGTGACGGGATGATCAAGAGATTTTAGTCTTACTGGAAGTTTAAATTAATAAATATTTATTTCATTATTACTACAAGCAGTGGAAGATTTTTTTTTAACTAAAATCAAATAAAAAAGATAATTTAAGGAATCGGTTTGGGCATCGGAAAATAGGCTCAAATTTTCCCGATTCTGATGCTACAAAAAGCTCCGATTTTGCAAATCCCGATTCCGATCAATCGTCCCAACACTAATATATATACACCAACTTATAAGTATTCAAGATAGAAATTTCATGAATTTTACGAGGTTATTAAGAATGCTCAATGAAAGAATAACAAGATAATTTTTTTTATTGATTTAGACAAATTTGCAACAGCATGTTAACGTTTCGGACAGATGATTGGTTAAAACAAGAAGTCCTCATCGGGCGACGAATTAAAAAAAAAAAAACTTCTCAATTCAATAAAATAAAAAGCTATAGCAAACATCTAAATGACTACTTTAAATACAGTTCCTGATTTCAAAAAAAGAAAGACCAAAAGATTCATCTGCCTTACTTTTAATGCTAGGTTTATTTTTGGTGTCTTTTCAATTCAATAGAAATCCTCCTAAATTTGCTGATGAGGAGACCGTGCTTACCAAAAAAACTATGTATAATTATTCTACGTGACTTCATGTATACCACAAATAAAAAGCACGGATTTCCGAAACGATCGTACAGATAATTGACTTTGTTGTTGTTCCTTCTTATGAAACTGATTTTTAATTTAATTAAATTTTGATTTTTAAATTTTAAAAATTTTAAAACTTTTAAATTATAAATCACATTACTTAATATTGAATTAGCTCTAGGACATTTAACTATCGAGCTTATTATATATCTAAATTACAACGAGCATTTCCTGTATTTTAATTAAACTAGTAATTTCACTATTACATTAAAATACACTTAGCTCTTTAGACTATTATTCTAATCTCCTTTATATATATATATATATATATATATATATATATATATATATATATATATATATATATATATATATAGTCTGTTTATTATACAAACATTATTGGCTACATATGTGCATACATGTTTCAGTGGAATCCTAATTCAAGGATAACATTTCATCAGATAAAAACAGAATCGATATCGAAACGGGAGTCAAAATAGTTTTATAATATATTTGACTGGGATAAAGTGGCGTGTATATCTTGTGAATGTGAGCAGTAGGGTTTTTTGGGGGGCGTGGTGAAGGAAGGGAGTAGGGATGAGAGTGGAGGGGATGTACGATATTGTGTGGTTAAGCTGTCGCAGTGGTTGATATACTTTTAACTTGGCGGTTATTTAGTGGCTAAGCTTTCGCTTTGATCTGAAGTAATATTATATTCTTATCTTAGGTTTTTAGCATTGCTTTTTTTTTCTTTTCTGGTGTCGATTTCATTTTTCTATTGACAAGTTTTAGTTATTTATTTATTTTTTATTTTTATTTAGTTTATTTATTTATTTTATTTTTTGTTGCTTTATTCCTTGCTTTTTTATCCGTTCATGTGTTTCTAGTTTTCAAATTATTTCTTTCTTTATTTTTTTGTGTATTTATAAGATATATGTCCTTATGGTTAAATCAACAGTTAGTTGTATAGATATATGGGCTTATTTATATGATTTAAATATATGGACTTATTCATATGATTTAAATAAAATATAAAGCCTTTTGCTACGATTATTACCTCAGAAACCGCGGTAGAGGAAAAATATAACCACCTTTGTTTAAATAGATAACAAAATGCATATATTTTAAACAGTAAAAAACAAACAAACAAAAACAAAACGAAACATTAATAACCACGTAGAAATAATTTGAAATTAGTTTATTTTATTTTCTATATCAAATATAAATGAAGGGAGAAGATTTGAAAACGTTATGATTTTGCATCCGTATTTGTCAATAAGGAAGGTGTGTGTAAAGTGGGTATTACATTTGTCACAGTACCGCCATTTTGTATTATTTCGATTAATCGGACCATTGTTCGTATCTTAAGTGTAGTTTTCATAACGTTTCGGTCGATGTAACCTCCGACCTTCTTCAAGTATATCTTGTCGAACTCGGGAATTTGGACGGAATTTCGAACGGAACCCTTTATTTACTTCACGGAGGTAGCATGTTCTTGTTCCGTCAGCCATGACTGATTACATCGACCGAAATGTTGTGAAAATCACACTCACGATGAGAACAGTAGTCCGATGAATCTAAATAATACGAATAACCAATTCTCATCTAAAAAATTCAGAAACTTAGCGCCATTTTTTTTTTTTTTACTTTTTTAATTTAGTTATGGGTTAGCTAATAAGCGTTTTTGGAAGGAGGGTGGAAGTAAAATTAACGACTACGTGCAAATAAAAAATATCGGGGGAGGGAGTAAACTTAAACGATGAAAAATACCTGTGCTTGGCTAAATAAAAGTGATTATAACAACCACATGGATTTAAAACAATATAAAAACCACTTGAAACATTCAGAACTACGTAGAAATTTCTCCAATTTATTAATTTTTGTTTTCCGTTCCAAATATAAATGAGGACGAACAATTAAAACATTTGTAACTTCTGCAGTTTAATGACCGTGCAGGAAGAATGACTTTATTATTTAGAAAAATATTCTTTGTATGTGAGTGAGGGGTTTTAACTATTCTGTACTTTCAGTTAACAATGTAATAGCAGTAGATAGTTAAACATTGAATTTTACTTGAAAATCCTATCTGAAAGTAGCGCGGTGCGGAAACTGCAGAAATATTAAACAGATAAATAAATAAAAAAATCACTAAAATGTAAGGGTGTCCTTCAGTCTTTAACAGACTATGGATACCCACGAAGGGGTGCCTATGCGTGAAATTATTGTGGCAGGAGGTGCGCAATCTCCAACCACACATCTCCTGAGTCGACATTGTTAAACACCAGCGGCAACTGAAGTCTATGTACAGGACGATTGGAAACAAATGCTGAGATAAGCGGAGAGCACATACAACGCCTAGAATGTCAAAGGGTCAACCATCTGGTACTGACCAGGATCAACGTTGCTTAACTTCGGTCATATGACGAGAAACGGTGTGTGAACGCGATTATGTAATCGCCATAGAAAAGAAGAATCTGCATTTTTAAGGGGTAGCAGTAGTACTTCCCAGTTATTTACACGTTCCAATTATTTTCAGAGCAGGGACAAATCCATCTCTTGATGATAAAACATACTCTCCCAGCACCCACAACTATTTTAAACTAAATTATCCTACATATACACCGATCATGAACAAAATAAGATTTCCTTCAACAATGTGAGAAGAAACTTAAATATAATTTTTACAGCATTTTTGTTTATTAAATATTTACAGAATAGTTAATACAGCCCCACCCTCACGTGTTATAAATGAGTTTTTAAACACGATCTGTAAATTGTCGAATTACCATAGAAGATCCACCCTCATCTAAAATTTTGATTAAACAAGTGAAGCATGCACGGTCCCCCGTGAGTGCACAGAGAACGAGGCATAAAAAATGACTAAGTTCAGCATTTGCCCCTCCCCTCATTTAGCCCCAAAAGTCTTCGCGTGTCGTCAAATCCTGGTGAAAATGAACAAACGGTGCAGTTTTAGGCCTTAACATGTGTAAATTTGAGTTCTGCCCCATGCAAAAAAAAAAAAAAAAAAAAAAAATGACTTTATTAGCCCTAAAAGAGCCCTTGGGGCACACCCAAGAGTTATCACGAAGTATAAACGAACAAAATTATATAGAAATCAGTTATAAAGTTTTATAAAAATCCAAGACATCATTTTTTTTAATAAACACAAAAGTTCAATTTAAGCCATTTTAACCCGAAAGGCACTTCTAGGGAAGCAACCGAAGTTTTCCCGGAAAACGTGTTCTGTTACTTTTTTTTACTCATATCATGTTTAATGTTTGTGCAAAACTTCAAAAAATTCTAAGGCTTAGTTGTTGAGAAAAGTGCGGACAGACGAACGGACGAACGAATAAGGGCGAATTTACAGGTCTCCCCCTCCCCTTTTGTCGGGTGGACCAAAAAGTCATACATCACCTTAATTGAAAACTAGAATTGATTATCTCTTGGTGTTGATTAGTCAGAAAGTGCGTGGTCTATTTATGTAAAATAAATCTATACTCCTATAAATTTCTTTTTGTGTACTGATATTCATATCAAAAACTATTTATTAAAAAAGAAAATATAACTTCGTTATATATGGGTCGTGGAATTGTATTCATCTGCAAAAGATCTAGCTAATTTGCATATTCTTTTAAACATTCATTTTAATTAATTTCCTATTAGGTTTTTCGATTTTCTTAGTGGATGATCATCTTTAGTTCACTTTTACGTGTAATTATATTAATGCAGATATTCTATATGATTTTCACTTGCGTAATATTTGCGTAAAAACTTATAGTAAACACAAACCTGTTTATGTATGCGTATATATACTTGCCTTCTAAACTCTTCTGTTAGCTTTTGATCTACAGACATGAAACTTAATATATAGGGTATATGTATGGAAAGTTCGTTGGAAATATCAAAGAAAGAAAGAGAGGCGGGAGAAATAAATACATAATATTAATGTATTTAATTGCATCGAACGGAAACGTATATCACTCGTAAGCGACTAATACTTTTGTTCTCATATTTCTGTGTTTCATGGGAAAAATTAAATTTTGTTCTGTTTAATGTTTTTTAAACGGAAGTATGAATCAATAATAATAATAATAATAATAATAAGAAGAAGAAGAAGAACAACAACAACAACAACAACAACAACAACAAGAATAAGCACTAGCTAGACCTCTGCTGGATGAATGCAGAAATGACTGAGACCTTAAGGGGGCTTATTATCATCCAAATTCCAGTGAAAACCAATGGTCTCTGCTTACGAGAAATAAATAGTAAACGGCTGTTGCGATAATGCAAATTCATCTGCAAAGTTTATCGAAATAGGTGAAGAGTACTTGAAATCTTGGGAGACTTGTTGTCACTCAGACTCCAGGGAACCTCACAAGTTGTTCTCGAAGAGAAATCTTGTGTGACCATTCCTAGGAAGCAAATAATAATAATAATAATAATAATAATAATAATAATAATAAAAATAATAATAATAATAATAATAATAATAATAATAGTAATAATAGTAATAATAATAATAATAAATTGGCTCCTCTTCTAATTTCCGAAACAATAACACCGACAGAGAACACGTAAGCATCCCCTCTAATTTCAGGTACCAAAGCTACAGATAAACACAGGAGTACCAAAAGTAATCAACCCCCAAAACGAAGAAAGAAATGGACAAAAAGGAGAACAGACTGGTAATGGAATGCTATTACAGAATTCACCCCGAAGTCTCAGTATATCGCAAACGGATGAATGAAATTGTATAACTGTAAGATTCCGCCCCCCTCCATTCTATGAGTGTCACTATAACGGGCTCCACACCAAATAATGAGCAAAGTCAAGGAGGATAGAAACACTGAGGAGAGAAAGCACTAGCCAGGCTTCCACTGGCTGAGTTCAAAGAGGACTGGGACCTTGTCGGAGGCTTACTGCCACCAAAATCCCAGTTAAGATTACTAGTCGCCGCTAACGAGAAATCAACTTTAAGTGGTTGTTGCGACAACGCAAATTCTTTTGCAAAGGTATAGAAAGAGGTGGGGAGTATTGGAATTCTAGGGAGACTTGTTGTCATTCAGACTCCAGGGAACACTACAAGTTGTTCTCAAAGAGCAATCTTTGATGATGGCTTGTGTGATTACTCTTCATGAGTGGCCCTGTCGGTGGGGCATTAGAATACGCCGACTGCCCCCCCCCCTGCAGAGGGTAAAAGTCCCTCAATGGGGGTCCTGGATATGACCTTAAACTATATCCAGTGGTGAGACCCCAGCTTGTGGGCTTTGAGGAGTGTGGAGCCACCCTTTAATTACCATTGCTCCCAGGTCCACTCTGACCCGGAGTGGTAGTACCTGTTAGGGTCCCAACTATGGGTGAAATAGAAACCGACGTGAAAACAACAAATATATTCTATTAAAGAACATTTTCTTCAAAATCTTTGGATTCGGCATTAAATAACCCGAAAAGGGTTGATATGCCGTAAAACAAAAACCAACCAACCAACCAACTCCTCATGAGAAACAAAAAAAACAACAAAAAGTAGATTATTTATAGACATGCAACATGCTTCACTATAATGGGATTACAATGTTTCGATCTGTAGTTATTATTGACTAAAATATCGTTATCTAATTTAACGAAATGAAAAAACAATTAAAAAAAAACAGCCTTTTTTGCCGGACAAGATCTTAGTTATTTATAACTACAAATCGAAACATTGTCATGCCAGTGTCTGGAAGCCTGTTACGTGTCTGTACTAATTAATATTAATAGCTCTATTTACTATTTAAACCTTTTTTACAAACCAGGTCAAAATTTTGTAGATTTTTGTCCTACGAATAAATCTTTTAACCTGCAGTATATTTTTTTACAAAAAGGGTACCACGGAGGCCACTCGAGGATAAAGATCAATGTGTGTATTATAGTCATTAAGACAGCTGCTTAATAATCGTTTGTAGAAGTAATTTGGTATAATTAGATCATTTACGAGGACGGTTGAACAAGAACTTGTTTACGTTGGACTTGAAGATAATGATATTGTAGTCGGCTGGATAACAGACCAATGGAACAGAGTTCCACAGGCGAAGAGTTCTAGGAAAGACGCTTTGTTCATGAAATTCGTGTGTAGGTTTAGGCAACAAAAGAGAGAGAGAGAGAGAGAGAGAGAGAGAGAGAGAGAGGGGGGATTATTGATAGTGATTTTGACTTCAAAAGTGTTTTTTTATAAAGGATTAGCGACAGGGTGCCGTAGATTATAGCTCAGTCGAACACTTGCCATAAAAATAGCGATAGAGCAGGGACAGGCGCACAACGATGTATATATATATATATATAAATGTATATATATATATATATATATATATAAATGAAATAAGAATATATATATATATATATAAATGAAATAAGAATTACAATTAAGTTTACCAAGATAATCCAAGATGGCAAATCTAAGGTATATTATAAATATTAAAGACTTAATATTTATAAAGTAATCTACACCAGTTGTAAAAGCTCGATAAAACCAAATAGGAAATAGAGTTTATAATAAGAACAAGTATTTAACAAAACATGTTAAAAACACTTTGAAAAAGAGTTAAAAACATATTTAATTTTAAAAAGAAAGCACAAAATGAGTGGATAGTCCTTAGTTTCGAAAAAAATACTTTCCTTCTCATCAGAGGGTCAGGATTAACAAAATGCGGGATCGGATTTTGCTTGCAAAAGTATTTACTGAAACTACAAGTAAGCCAGAGCTTACTTGGTAAAAAAAAATAGTGAATGAGAGGGAACAGGGGAAGAAAAATGTGATTTTACGTGAATGGGTGATCTGGTGAAGGGTAAAATATCCAATAACGGTAAAATCCAAAAAGGTTGATTAAATTTCCATTTTCACAAGTAAAATCCAAAGGAATCGCGTTAATGGAAAAGGGTTCAGAGTAATCTAAAAGGCAGAATTTCGTGGAATAATTCACAAGTCGGTACAAGGAAAAAATGGAAGGAGTTCAAATATTATTATTAAAAGAAAGATAAATTTTACGTAGAAAGAAGAAATGGAGAGATTTTAAAAACATGGCTATCAATGTTGATTTAAGAAAAGCGAGAAAAATCCGATCCTGCATTTACCAATCCCTGCCCTCTGATGAGAAGGACAGTATTTCTTCGGAACTCCGCGGATAAAAGACTATCCACTTATTTTGCGCTTCACTTTTAAAATTAAATATGTTTTTAACTCTTTTGCCAAGCGTTTTTTTACCATGTTTTATTAACTACTTGTTCTTATATATATATATATATATATATATATATATATATATATATATATATATATATATATATATATATACTTCCATAAAAGAGGCGTTGCGAGTCTGTCTATGCTCTATCGTTACTTTGATGGTAGGCACTCGACTGAGCTGCAATACATGGCCCCTCCTTTAAATACTCGCCTAGCTACAACAACTATCAACAATTTACACCACTCTATCTTGGCGCTCGAAAATAAACGAAAATTCCAAGAGCAGAGGTTTTTTTTCTCTTCGAACTTTCTGTCCGTGGAAGATAATACTACTTCCAAGTCGGTTTCAAGTTTTATGTAAATAAATACTTGTTGAATGATCAAGATTTACCCACGTTCCACTACTACTGATCATGTTGTCTCACCATCTACCCAACCCTTATGAAGCTTTATTGTAGAGTAAACTTCTCAAAAAAAAATTGAAAGTGGGGGTATATGTGTGTGTACCTGTGTACTGGAAAACTAACGCATTCAAATTTAAAAAACTACCACATCCAATTAAAAACTAAAGCAATTAAATTAAAAATCCAAATAATCAAATTAAAAATCAAAGCAATCAAATTAAAAATCAAAGCAATAAGATTAAAAACTAAAGCAATTAAATTAAAAGTCAATGCAATCAAATTAAAGCAATCAAATTAAAAACTAAAGCAATCAAATTAAAAGTCAAAGCAATCAAATTAAACATCAAAGCAATCAAATTAAAAACTAAAGCAATTAAATTAAAAATTAAAGCAATCAAATTAAAAACTAAAAAGATCAAATAAACAACTAAAGCAACCAAATTAAAAATCAAAGCGATCAAATTAAACATCAAAGCAATCAAATTAAACATCAAAGCAATCAAATTAAAAACTAAATAATCAAATTAAAAACCAAAGCAATTAAATGTAAAAATCAAAGCAATAAAATTAAAAATCAAAGCAATAAAATAAAAAAATCAAAGCAATTAAATTAAAAGTCAAAGCAATCAAATTAAACATCAAAGCAATCAAATTAAACATCAAAGCAATCAAATTAAACATCAAAGCAATCAAATTAAAAATCAAAGCGATAAAATTAAAAATCAAATCAATAAAATTAAAAACTAAAGCAATCAAATTAAAAACTAAAGCAATCAAATTAAAAATTAAAGCAATAAAATTAAAAATCGAAGCAATCAAATTAAAAATCAAAGCAATCAAATTAAAAATCAAAGAAATCAAATAATAAATCAAAGCAATAAAATGAAAAAGCACTGCAATAAAATTAAAAATCAAATTAAAAACCAAAGCAATCAAATTAAAAACTAAAGCAATCAAATTAAGAACTAAAGCAATCAAATTAAAAATCAAAATAAAAGCAATCAAATTAAAAACTAAAGCAATCAAATAAAAATCAAAGCAATAAGATTAAAAATCAAAGCAATCAAATTAAAAATCAAAGCAATCAAATTAAAAACTAAAGCAATCAAATTAAAAATCAAAGCAATCAAATTAAAAAATAATAATCAAATTAAAAACTAAAGCAATCAAATTAAAATAAAAGCAATTATATTAAATACTAAGGCAATTAAATTAAAAATCAAAGTAATCAAATTAAAAATCAAAGCAATAAATTTATATTTAAAGCAATCAAATTAAAAACTAAAGCAATCAAATTAATAATCTAAACAATCAAATTCAAAAACTAAAACAATCAACTTCAAAATCAAAGCTATCAAATTTAAAACTAAAGCAATCGAATTAAAAATCCAAGCAATCAAATGAAAAATCAAAGCAATCGAATTAAAGCGAACAAATAAAAACTTTACGTATTCAATGTAAAAACTAACGCATTCAAATTAAAAACTAACGCCTTCAATTTAAAAACTACAGGAATAAAATTTAAAACTAAAGTAATTAAATTTAAAAATTGGCATTCCTTAAAAAAAAAACGTAAAAAATATTAAAAACTAAAGCATTCGATTAAAAAATCGAGGCAACCAATTTAAGAACGAACGCATTCAAATGTTTATTCAATTCAATACCGAGTAAATTAATTTTCATCCAATTTAAAATAAAGTTTTCAGTCTTATAAACCATTTTCTTTTACGAACTGGCATTATAGAACGTGGAATAAAAAACACATCAAACAGGGTAAATATAAGAAGACACCAATTGATGCAAAACGTCGTATTATCGAAGCTATTTAAAATCATTAAGGTTGGCGTGCCGTAGCAAGAGAAAATGGCTGTAATGAAAATATAGCAAGAATACCGTAAACGACCAAGTTCTCTCCGATTCTCTCTCCTCTGATCTTTAGCACGTCATACAGGAGGGGGGGGTTACCTTTAATGAATCTTAAACCAAGCTTTTATCTTTACATCATTAACGCTCTGATCCACATCTGGCATCAATTGAAATGAATGTCTCTCGTCTTTACGGAGCTCTCATGTTTTGACAAGCTTCTGGGCTTGACCTTTACTCTTGATCTGAAATGTAACACGTACTTCAAATCTGTTGCCAATGTCGCTGGAAACATGGTAGAAACCTTCTATTGATCCAGTAGATATCTCACTGCTGATGCAATTATGTATATATAGCCAGGGACATCGAAGGATAGAGTACTGTTGCCACATCTGGGTAGGAGCTGAAGAACTTGTCCTGCCTTGATAGAGTTCAAAACAGATTTCGTATCCTCGTAGGAGATGTCCTTTTCTCTTCCTTGCAACCTCTTTCTAACAGAAGAGATGTTGCGAGTTTGTCTCTGTTTTATCGTTATTCTCATGGTAAGTGCTTGACTGAGTTTCAATCTAGGGTCCCCCCTTGCCAAACTTTCACAAGAAACACCCGTCTAGCTGAAAACATTATCAATAATTCCTCCAATCTTTATCTGTACCTAAACTTAAATATAGATTCCATGAAAAAAAATTCTTAGAAGTGCACACCTGTGGAACTGTCTTCTGTTTTCCTCCTTTGCAGCTGATTGTAATCTGATTGTCTTCAAGTCCATCATAAACAAGTTCTTGATTAGCCGTTCCACTTAAGTGAACACATTTACCGAATTTCCATTACTAACGATTACCTATTTTCCAATTAACTACTGTACACTCTTTAACCCTTATCCTCGAGTGGTCTCTGGGAATTAATAAGTGGTGATGCCTATGTAAAAAAAAGAAGATAATTGCCAATTTACCTTGAAGTATTTATCTGAAAATAATTCGAAACAACCCAAATCAGAAGTAACAATAAATGTATCCACAAGAACAATCCAACTACATTTTGATCGAACTTGTATCATCTTAGTATATTGTACCATCCTAGTATACTTGCAGCACCATTGGGATGTGTATAAATGTTGCAGTACTTTCAGTCTTCCATTCTGTCCAATAGTTTAGCCGTTTAGCGACGCTATGAAGGGGATATTATCAAAGTCGAAAACGCTCGCATACGATTGTCTTTGCGTGTATTATTTTGCCTGCGAACTTAGTTTGATGTAAATGAAACTCTACGATAAAGATACGTCCTGTATTTTCTCACTCTGATGGGAGAAAAAAAGAAGAGAAAAACGAGAGAGTGACTGAGGTGGTTGTGGGGTTTAATATGACGGCATATGCCAGGGTCTCAAGGGATTATCTGGTAGCTTAGGTGAGGAAATCGCTGCGTTCGCTAATTAAGCTCGGACTTCGTTGACGTAGACGATCGAACAGTTGCAGCGGAGACAGTCGATCAAGACAGGAAACGCTGAGAAGACAAATACTAAAAGTTTTAAGGGCCGGGACTGTAGGTTTGGTAATAGAGCAAAGAAAAAAATAAACAAACGTGGGTGAAAATGAGTGTTTGGAGAGATGAATACTGGACGAGAAGGACAGGGATCGTAAGTTTTGTAGCAGGAATAGAATAAGGAAAATGGAGTTTCAGGTCCGGCTTTGAATAAATATAATTCGTACGACTTATTTTGTCACTAACGTAGATAAGTGACGTAGGAATAAGAGGTTAGGTACGACGTTGCAGTTTTCAACGCGCTTCTTTGTAACAAAAGCTGAAATTAAAAAAAAAATAATAATTTAGATTATCATTGAGCATAGACCTCTAAGCCTAACCTCATTCCGAAATCGGTAATCGCTAAGATACTCTTATTTGTTTGTCAATCAAAGAATAAAAACTGTCTGCGTCCAATAATGGAAGTATCCCCTAACGTTAAACCTGTGCATAGACGACCTGTTTTTGTCATCATATCTAATCTTATTTCACAAGAACGATCATTGCTATTGCTGAGTTTTCCTTCTCCTACTTTAGTTAATTTACAAAGCTTTTGTAATCTATATCATTTTCCGGTCTAATTACATAATAAGGCATTCGATTTATTAAAAAAAAATAACGCATTCAAATTAAAAATTAACGCATTCAATTAAAAAACTAGTTCATTCAATAAAAAAATAACGCATTCAATGAAAAACTAAAGCATTTAAACAAAAAAAAAACATAATTCATTCAAACTAAAAAACTAACGCATTAAAATGAAAAGTAAACTACTGTATTCAAATAAAAAAAAAACGAACGCATTCAATTTACCAATAAACGCTATTAAATTAAGAACTAACCTACACAGTTTTAAAGCTGGTGCATTCAATTTAAAAACTAAAACATCCAAACGAACACAATCAAATTAAAAACTAACGCATTCAAATTAAAACTAACGATTCAATGAATGCATTCAAATTAAAAAGTAACACATTCAAATTAAAACATTAAGGCATCCAAATTAAAACATAAAGTAATCAATTAAAAGACTGACACATTCAATTTAAAAACTAACACGATCAATGTAAAACTAACGCATTCAAATTAAAACTAACACACCCAATTTAAAAACTAAAGCAATAAAATTAAAAACTAACGCAATCTAATTAAACATTAAAACAATGAAAGTAAAAATTAAAGCAATGAAATGAAAAAATTAAAGCAATCATATAAAAAGACTAACGCAATCAAATTAAAAGTTTAAATAATTAAATAAAAAACTAAGGCATTCATTTAAAAAAAATAACGCAATAAAATTAAAAACTAAATCATTCAATTAAAAAACTAAGACAATCTATTTAAAAACGAACGCATTCAATAAAAAAAAGCTAACGCATTCCAATTAAAAGTGTGCATTCGATTTAAAACGAGGTTCATTAATTTTCAATCAATTTAAGATCAAGTTTTCAATTTTATAAACAATTTTTTTACCAATTGTCGTTATGGATCTTGGACTAAAAAAAATACATGAAACAGGGTAAACATAAGACAACACAAATTGATGCGAAACGTCGTATGATCGAAGCTGCTTAAATCATTAAGATTGGCGTGCTGTAGCAATAAACAAGGCCGATAGCCATTAGTCGCGTGCTCTCGTGTAATGAATGAATGCGTGAATGTAGGATTGACATGAAATTCTTAAAGATAAACTAAAATGACCGAAAAATGGACTGAAATGACTTAAATAAATAAAAAGTAAATGACTTAAAATGACTTTAATGAACTTAAGGATGAATTGAATGACTTGAATGCTTAAAAAAATTACTGGAATCCTTCAAAAACAACTTGAATGATCCGGAGAATGACTTGAATGGCTTTGAGACTGACTGGTAATAAAGTGGGTGATCATTTTACATTAAATTAATAGAGAAAAGTGATCCCCCACTTTATATAACAATAAGTTCAGCATGTAGTAAGGACAGATACTACACTTTGATCTTGGCCAAAAGGCCAAGAAAAGCTGGTATTTATTTGCTCCCCCACTGAGCAAATTAGGAACCAGGCCGATTTTTAAAGTGGGGAGTGAAGGGAAAATAGGGACCAACTCCCCGGGGAGTAGGGGAGCTGGATGGTGACAATTGGTATGAAGGGTTGCCCCTACATTGACCAAGGTCTTATATGTGAGGCTGCCCCCACATATGGTCTTTGCTTGCAGTATCTGTGTTACATGATAAGGGCTGTCCCCTTTTCATGTAAGTATGAAAGTAGAGAGATTTACTTAAAATGAAAATGAAATAGAATAGACGAAATTCGAACCTCGTAATTTAGGTTTAGAAATAGATTACGAGAGAGAATTAGCAAATGGAATGTAAAAAACAAACCATTGTTTAGCTTAGAGATAAAATAGTTTTAAGAAAAGAATGTGCATTGTCAATTCTGTTATGAAATTCAATTGAGGAATGCAACTATAAGATAATTTAATAAACATGTTTTTAACATATTGGAAATATAGGTTACTGGAAATATAGGTTAAAATTCCTTTTGTAAATAAAGGAAACAGTTTTGGACACGCATTTCCAGAACACGTGAAAGAAGACACATGTTTTAACATGTGTATGACGTCATGGAAAATGGGAAGTTCTCGATATAGTTAGAAACTTTAGAGTTAAGCGGAGGGAGTCTGAGAGAGAGAGTCTGAGGACGAGAGACGATAGTCTGGAGTCCAGACATGGACAGTCGAACGTCTGGAAGCGAGAAGATCACCTTTGAAACATAGAATGTAAAACTTTGAATTCTTGACTAAGAAAACCACGACCGGTTGGAGAAGAAATAAAGAACAGATATAAAGAACAGATATAACACTTAAAAAAAAGCTTAAAAAACTAAGAACAACATGTATTAACAAAAGACCTTTGATCTTAACGAAAGAGGCCAAGCACAAAAGTGTTACGGACAGACCCACAGCCGACCGACCGACCGACCGACCGACGGAGTGACTTATAGAGTCGCTGGCACGCGACTAAAAATGGCTGTAATGAAAATACAACGAGAAAGTGGGTTGTCGAGGGTGAAAAAAAAAGCATCGAAATGAAGCCACGAGTAATAGCCAAAATCGAATAAAAAAAAAAGCTTTTGCCTCGTCACAAGGGTTATTTAATAAAACTGGTAGAAGATAATTGATAAGTTACCTTGAAGTATTTACCTGAACATAATTCGAAACCACCGAAATCTAGAAATACCAATCAATGCATCTACAATCAAACGACATTTTTATGGAACTTGTTTTATACCGAAAAAAAAAAGGATTATAGGCGTGCCTGTAAGTGTAAATACTTCTGCTAATAAATCTAAAAGGAAAACTTGTTTTTAGAAAATCTTTTAAAGTTTACTTCAAATCATAAAATTATTTGTTACCAATATGAAAGTAATAGAAATATGTTCTATAAAAGACTGGAAGTCGATCTCTACGTGGTCAACGGTGCCCAATGTCGCTACCTAATTCGAAGGGACAAATTGTGCATTGGGTTGCATTATGCGGCAGTCGAGGTTTTGCCTATTTTGACATACGTGAAGGCTGCATTAAACGAATCGAATGGATGGCACAAGCACTTGAAAATTTGGCTAAGACAATGGATTTAAATGAAGTAATTATTATCACAGATAATGGTTCAGTTCATTCTTCTACAGAGAATGATTTGCCGGCAAATCTTCAAGGTGTTACAATTCTTCAGTCGGGACAATAAAGTGCACCACTATCTCCAATAAAGTCCTTTTAGTCTTCTGTAAGGACAAATAGCTCCAATCATTGGTCACCTGTCATCAACCTTTCTCGAAAAACACCCGTCTAGCTGAAACCACTGTCAATAACTTTTACCACTCTTTAACTATGCCTAAATCAAAACGTAGATTCCATGAGAAAAGCTTCTTTCTTAGAACTGCACGCCTGTGGAACTCTGTTCCGTTTGATTGTTTCCCAGCTGACTACAACTTGGTAGTCTTCAAGTCCAACATAAACAAATTCTTGATGAGTCGCCCCCTTAAGTCATCACGATTACGACGATATTATCCAATTGATTACTGTACACACAATAATCCTTATCCTCGAGTGGCATCAGGGCCTTTATGAGTGGTGACTCCTATGTAAAAAAAATAAATAAATGAAAATAAATAATATCAAAAACGTTAGTTAAAGTAGTAGCGGATCCTCCATGTTGAACTAACAAAATTCTAATATTGGTTTGATAACATAAAATAACTTTCAGCATGTTTAAAGGCAACACGCAACTGTAATTGTCAGAGAAGACTTGTTGTAGGGAGAATGATTATAAAAATAAATATTTATTTTTCGTTGTTTCATACTTATTTCATTATTTACTATTTCAAAAAATTTCTTACGAATAAAAAAAAAAAATGTAAATATTACTAGAGAGACCAGGGGAATTCCACAGCAGGACTCTTTCATATGTAATATATTGATGCTGGCATTCTGTAGATGTTCAGCGTAAATGGAGACGCACTGACCTTGCTCTTTTGTTAAAACTGCAAACGTATTTATTTAAGCTAGCAGGGACGTCCGGCGTAACCCGGTAGTAAAATAATCTTAAATATGATATTTAAATTCATTCAGATTTCGTATATATTATTATAGAGCCAATTTTCTATCGATTCTTATATATCATAAAGTTGTGATTTCAAATAATAAAATAATATATCAATATGTCTTGTTTGCATCAGTTTTAATCGGAACCGAAACCAAAGCTTACGAATACACACACACACACACACACACACACACACACACACACACACACACATATATATATATATATATATATATATATATAACTTATATTATATATATATATATATATACATATATATATATATAACTTAGGATCCTTTCGTTATAATCGAAACAGACACCTAAATCTATGAAGAATTCTTGGTAAAATTATTTATTACAAGAAATGGAGGGTCATAACAATTAAACAACAGTCACTCGGAAGAAAAAAGATGTAAGCGTGACACACAAAATAACACACACGCTATCGTATTAATATAGAGATGTACACTAAAAAAAAAATAAAAAATAGAAAATCAACCGTCGTATTAATCTCAATCCAAATAGCAAAAAATATTATCCCGTTCAGAAAAGAACGTTTAGCGTGGCGCCGTATTTGACGCCAACCGAAACCTTCACTTTCCTGAACGCCCATAAAACGCGTATTTTAAACCCCCCCCCCAATTTGAATCAAACAAAGTTCAAAATTAATTTATCACTTCATACACAATAATGATATTTGGAAACAGACGAGAAGGCCGCACAGCGTTGTTCTGTCGTAAAATACGCTTAAATATGACATTTTAATGTATGCAGATTTCGTATTTATTATTATAGCGCAAATCCTTCGTTGATCATTATATATTAGCCTGGGTGTCCGACGTTGCCCGGCGTTGCCCGGGTGTTTGGAGGTGTATGTTGAGCAAAGGAAAAAAAAGTGTACTAGGCAGGCAGGCTCGAACTCGTACCACGAAGGAGGAAAAGAAAGTGAAAAGAAAAAAGATGACGACTTTGCATCCATCGCCAAACCTGAAGTGGCGAAGGTTTAAATTAAGGTTACCAATCGAAAAGAGGGGATGACTTTCGAAAATATCGACGAAAAACGACCCCTCCCTATAGAAAATACCCAATTGAGGGTGATGAAAGTAATGTTTTTATCCAATTTTTCGATATCGATCTCGTGAAAATCTTTTTCTCTGTCGACATACATACATACATACATACATTTAAACAGACATGTGAGATTTATATTATAGATAATAGTGTTTTTGAAAAATTAAATATATTCAAGCCCGTTCAACAGCAGATATCTTAACTGTAGTCTCTGAACGTATATATCGTTCACTGGACAAAACAGGGGAAGGTAGAGCGGTAGCCCTCGATATATCTAAGGCTTTTGACAGGGTATGGCGCGATGGTCTTCTAAGGAAAATTAGATCATATGGTATCACTGGAATAATACATAATGTAATTAAATCCTTCTTAAGTAAGAGAAAAATCCAAGTTGTCCTCGACGGTCGTACATCTAAACAATATGATATAAATGCGGGAGTACCTCAGGGGTCTATCCTTGAGCCTTTATTGTTCCTGATATTCATAAATGACCTCCCTGATAAAATTATTTCGGAGATGGGTATATTTGCCGATGACACCATCCTCTGTAACAGGCATGAGGGGAAAACAAATGAAAACAAATGAACGCATATCTAAGAAAATGGCAGAATCACTAGAGGATGATATCCAATCTGTAGTAGAATGGGGACAAAAATGAATGGTCACATTCAGTGCTGCCAAGACTAAACTAGTTTCATTCAATAACTACAAGAAACCTTTTCTACCACCAATAGCAATGGCTAAGAATACACTGCCTGAAAGTACTTCCTTTAAACTCCTCGGCCTAACGTTTACAGGAAACATGAACTGGAATAGATACATTGACAGCATTGCCAAGGCTGCTGCAAAGAAGGTGGGCTCTCTCTAACGTGCTAGAAAATTACTTACACATGAAAGTATCCTGCACCTCTATAAGGCCACCATTCACCCATGTATGGAGTATTGCTGTCACATTTGGGCTGGTGCATCTGCTGCTTGTCTCTCACTCCTGGACAGGGTTCAAAAGAGAGTCGCCAACCTGATAGGTCCTGAACTGTCATCTAAGCTTCAGCCTCTGTTCCATCGACGAAATGTTGCATCGCTGCCTGTTCTAGAAATACTTTAATGGTGGCTGCTCTGACGAACTGCAAGCACTTGTACCTCCTCGACGTGACTACCCCCGACAAACCCGACAAGCAACTAAGTTCCACCCCTTTACAGTAGAGATCCCTAGGTGTAAGAAAGCCTTTTACTCCAATAGTTTCTTCCCCATAACTGCAAGTCTTTGGAACTCCCTTCCGGGATACTGCTTTCCCAACTGTACTGATATGCAGAAGTTCACGTGTAATGTGAACAAACATCTTTCTACTCATCTCCCTTCATAACGCCCCCGCTAATTGTCTCCGATAGTAGCCCCCTACTTCAAAGTGGCACTTGCCTTGTTTGGGGTGAAGATTGAATAATATATATATATATATATATATATATATATATATATATATATATATATATATATATATAATAGTGATTTAAAAAGTTGAACAAAAATATGATTTGGGTGCCATCCGCTAGAATCGAAACTAAAACATATAGCTATCCAGCCTTAGCCGTTGAGTTTGAAAAGTTTACTAGAAATGTCGTCATGACGTTACAATTTGAGACGGTAACTTTATATTGTGGCCAATATATAGCCGTGCCACTCACGGCGTAACCCGGTTCTAAAATATGCTATATTAATGCAGACCTCGTAGTCATTATTATAGAGCCAATATCTAATATATGCAGAGTGGCCCACTTAAAAGTAACCCGATCCATCTAATCTTTCTCTTATCGATTAACTGACACCACAAGACAAAATGCAATTCTTTTTCCAACAAGATGGCGCTACATGCCACATATTTCACAGAACACTGACACGAGTTCATGACATGTTTATGGAAGAGAGAACAATAAGCAAAGGGTTATGGCGACCATGTTCCCTGGACTTGTCATCATGTGATTTTCATCTTTGGAGAACTTTAAAACAACAATTTTATGCAAATAATCCTCACAATCTAAACCAACAATTGAGATAAATTAATAAGTACTAATAAATACGTAGAGACAATATTGGAATGCATCACTTCTTGGCAGACAATATTCTTTTTTCCCCTGTTTCTTTCGAGTGTTCTCTTTTTCATGTAAAGTTTCATTGACGTCTTGCTTTGACGAACAACCGTTGCACGTCGAAACTACTACGAGTTCTGTTCTCACATTATTATAAAACGTGACCATATATTATTAGAATGACATCTGAAAACTAAACTACATCAAAAGGAAGCCACTCTCATATTCGCGTTCAAACGTTGCTAGATTCGACTTTTTAAAGCAAACTTTCCCGAGTTCAGCCTTTTTTACGAAGTTTGACCTTCGAAAATTGCATTATGTTTTTTATAAAGTGTAACGTACGAACTAACCAGGGTTTAAAACAAGTGGAGTATTATAATGAAATTACATATTATTTTATATTATTAATGCATTTTTACCCCAAACAAGGCACAGTGCAACTTTGATGTAGGGGGCTACTATCATGGGCATAAGTTGCAAGGATACTATGTAGGGAGTTGAGCGGCAAGATGTGTGCTTACATCACATTTGAACTTCTGCATGTCAGTAAAGTCAGGGAAGCAGGAACCCGTAAGGGAATTCCAAAGTCTAGCAGTCATAGGGAATAAATTATTAGAGTAGAAGACTTTCTTACATCAAGGGATTTCTTCTGTGTAGGGGTGGGATTTTGCTGAGGGTCGGGTTTGTTGGGGATATTTACGCACACTTCTGCATGTAAGTACAATCAGGGAAGCAGGAACCCGTAAGGGAATTCAAAAGTCTAGCAGCAGATTGGGTTGACCATCGTCTGATGGGTTTAGGGTACCGGATAATCAGTTCCTGGCTGCTGTTCCCGACTAGTAGTACAGGAGCACTAACTCTTTGGTAGCGCTTAGAGCGGCTGCCCAATCAACAGTTGTATAATATCGGGTTGTTTGTAGTGCCATGTCGCGCATGGAAAGAGACTCTGCATTCATCCTCGGTGAGCTATCCCGACGCCACAATCCTAGTAGATGGCAGGACAACTGATGGACTGCTTGTGTTGCATGTCTGGTATTCTGCATAAGCACTTGTTCAGCATCCCTTACCTGAACTGAAACTCTGACAGTACAATAAAAAAATTACGCTAAAACCAGGCCCAATCTCAAACAAAACCAACCTGCCTTCTCCCTTGAGGCTTACTTAGAACTAATTTAAATGATGTCGAAGCATTTCTCCTAATAAACACCGCGGATATCTTAGCACTAAGTGAGACTAACCTGCACTCTTCCATCCCCTCTAACTACTTTAACATGCCTGGATATCTCTCACTCTGCCATAAGGATTCTGACAGACATATGCACGGGCTTGGAGTATATATTCGGAACACCCTCCTCTTGACTAGAGAAACTAAACTAGAATTGGACGATCAAGCCTTTATGTGCTTTAGACTTAACGTGCAACATAACATTAGCTACTTTTATTTTCCCTACCGCTCTCCTTCGACCCAGGACTGTATCCTAATAAAACAAAGTCTCTGACAGCATAGATACAGCACTTTCCCTCGACACTAGCGCACAAGTGCATGTATTTGGTGACTTCAATGTCCACCACAGCAACTGGCTTGGATTTTCTACTCACACAGATGCAGCTGGTATGACTATATATAGCTTCTTTATATCTCATTCCCTATCACAGATGGTTACGTTTCCAACCCGTTTCCCAGACCAGCAAGAATAACACGCATCACTTCTTGTTTCTGACCATGGTTCCCGATGACTGTGTAACTAATACCCACAGCCCACTTGGGAACGCCGATCATGCAGTTGTAATAGTTGAAATAGCCCTAAACTTTAGAGCCCAAACTGAAGAGCTACTGCTTAAAACGACGAGATATTATAAAAAGGCTGACTGGGAAGCCATCAGGGATCTCATCAGAGACGCCCCATGGCAAAATATCTTTTCACTTCCTGCTGAACAGTGCGCAAATGAGATCACTGAATGGTTCAAAACAGCAATTGAAGCACATGTTCCCACACGGAAATTTGATAGCTAACCCCACTCTCCCCAATGGTTTACTTCTACTTTTGCAGCCGCCATTGCGCAAAGGCAGCATGCGTACCGCAGAGTTAATCGACATGTCCAGTTCAAACAGGCAGAAGTATATCAAAACCAGAGGTAACGTTAAAAAAGAAATAGCGACAGCTAAGAGAGAATTTACTGAAACCACCAAAAACGCATCGAAGCACAGAAATTAGGGACCGCGATTTCTTGAAAATCTACAACAGTGTAGTAAATAATGGGCAATCAACAATCACCCTACTATCCAACAATCATGAGGTTGTTTGCTCTGCAACTGAGAAGGCTAACATGCTTGCCAGTCGATTTGCCTCCAACTCCATACTGGACCCTGCCAACCACCCCTCCCTGACTTTCCTTTGCGGACAGACGCCACACTAGACAATCTGAAAATCACCCCTTCTCAGGTGCATGCTATAATAAGAAATCTTGACACTGCAAAAGCATGTGGACCTGATCTCATCCCGGCTGTGCTATTAAAAAAATGCTCCGCCGAAGTAGCTCCAGTTCTCTTCAAACTTTACAACAAATGCCTTAATGAATCTTGCTTTCTGGAATGCTGGAAAACTGCTTCTGTGATACCAGTTTTCAAGAATTCTAGCGAAAGAACTGACCCAGTAAATTATCGCCCATTAGCCTCTTCCCACTTTTCGCAAAAATATTTGAGACAATAAATAACCAAGCTCTAGTCCATCACCTTACAGATGCTAAACTTCTGACTGACCAACAATATGGATTTAGACAAGCCCGTTCAACAGCAGACATCCTAACTGTAATCTTAGAACGTATATACCAATCACTAGACAAAGCGGGGGAAGGTAGAGCGGTAGCTCTAGATATATCTAAGGCTTTTCACAGGATATGGTATGATGAAAATAAGATCATACGGTATCATTGGAAGAATACATAACATAATTAAATCCTTCTTAGATAAGAGAAAAATCCAGGTTGTCCATGACGGTCGTACATCTAAACCATACGATATAAATGCGGGAGTGCCTCAGAGGTCTATCCTGGGATGTCTGTTATTCCTAATATTCATAAATAACCTCCCTGATAAAATTGTTTCGGAGATGGGTATATATGCTGATGATACCACACTCTATAGCAGACGCGACAGGAAAACAAATTAACACATATCTAAAGAAATGCCAGAAACACTAGAGGATGGCCTCCGATCTGTAGTGGAATGAGGACATGAATGGATGGTCACATTCAATGCTGCCAAGACAAAACTCGTTTCCTTCAATAATTACAAGAAACCTTCTCTACCACCAATAGCAATGGCCAATGACTCTTTATCTGAAAGTACATCCTTTAAACTCCTCGGCCTAACGCTCTCAGGAAACATGAGTTGGAACAATTACATTGATTGTATCGCCAGGACCGCTGCGAAGAATGTAGGTTTTCTCTACTGTGATAGAAAGATACTAACGCCCCAAAGTATCCTATACCTCTATAAGGCCTCCATTCGCCCATGTATGGAGTATTGTTGTCATATTTGGGCTGGTGCATCTGCTACTCGTCTCTCGCTCCTAGACAAGGTTCAAAAGAGAGTCGCCAATCTGATAGGTCCTGAACTGTCATCTAAACTTCATCGACGAAATGTTGCATCCTTCTGCCTTTTCTACAAGTACTTTAACGGTGAATGCTCTGACGAACTGAAAGCATTGTGACCCCTCGACGTAAATACCCCCGACAAACCTGACAAGCAGCTTAATCCCACTCCTTCACAGTAGAGATCCCTAGATGTAAGAAAGCCTTCTACTCCAGTAGTTTCTTCCCCAGGACAGCTAAACTTTAGAATTCCCTGCCGGGTCTCTGCTTCCTCAACTGTACTGACATGCAGAAGTTCAAGTGCAACGTGAACCGACATCTTGCTGCCCAACTCCCTACACAGTACCCCCTGATTCCTATGTTCCTGATAGTAGTCCCCTACAACAAAGTCATAGGAAAGAAAATATTAGAGTAGAAGACTTTCTTACATCAAGGGATTTCTTCTTTGTAGGGGTGGGATTTTGCTGCGGGTCGGGTTTGTCGGTGATATTTACGTCAAAGGAGCACAAGGGATTGAAGCCTAAATGATAGTGCAAGGCCTATTAGGTTGGCGACTTTCTTCTGAACCCTGTCTAAAACGTAGAGACTAGTAGCAGATGCACCGGCTCAAATGTGCCAACAATACTCCATGCATGGGCGAATGGCGGCCTTTTAGCGGTACAGGATACTCTCAGGCGTAAGTAACTTTCTAGCACGGTAGAGAGAGCCCATCTTCTTTGCAGCAGCCTTGGCAATGTCCTCAGTGTATCGTTTCCAAGTCATGTTCCCTGTTAACGTTAAGCCAAATAGTTTGAATAAAGTACGTTCAGGTAATGTATCATTAGCCATGGCTATTAGTGGTTGAGAAGTTTCTTGTAGTTATTAAAGGAAAGAAGCTTAGTGTTGGCAGCATTGAATGTGAACATCCATTTTTGTCCCTATTCCACTACAAATTAGAGGTATTTTTCTAGTGTGTCCGCCATTGGCTTGGATACGTGTTTATTCGTTTTCTCCTTATGTCTGTTATAGAGCGTGGTGTCGCCAGCAAATATACTCATCTCAATGACAATTTTATCAGGAAGATCATTTTTCTCTGACATGACAAACAGTGAAACAAAATGACTTCGCAGATTAGATTATTCGAATATTTTAATTGCAAAATATTTTAAATGATAAATTAACTATTTCGCTACGACACAAGTATTTCGTAAGAAAGAATGATATTTTATGATCAAGTCTGCTAACCATTTGCAGGATTCTAGTCGTTCTTTAAACGATTCTTCCATATTTCGCCTGACACGTTCGGCGAGAAATAATAGGATACCCAAGCCAAAAATTGGCCCATTTGTAAAATGTTGGTTTCAAATGATGTCGTTAAGAAGTGATGGAATGGTTATTGGTGGTCGGCGCTTCCACGATTATCGATAAGAAAGGGGCAAAGCAGGTCAAGGTAGGTTCAGACCAGACACAGCGAACATGAAAAGTACATTAAGTTTCCTTCGCTCTCCGATATATCACTGGTTTCCGACGTACAAAATGGCGGATTGGATACGACCAAGAAAAAAAAATCTGAAATAAAGGAAACGTCCATTATCTCTTTATTTATTTATTTTTTACATTTTCTTTTGTTTTGTGTGTAGAGATCTAGTTAGTCGAAATAGATTGCAATTATTGAGGATAATAATGAGAATAATGAATTTTTTTAAAAAAAGCACTGACAATAAAATTTTTAAATCTTTAATGGAAAGTGTTAGAATTTGATCGATTATCGTGACAGTGTTAAACGTGAACTTTACACATATTTTCTTGTCAATCTGTTTTTTTTTTCTGTTGTGTAAACTACACTTAGAAGACAGTGTCTGTATATTTTGATAACTATGAAAGAAAGACAGTGATAGAACATATACAACAAGCATTATATAACTGGACTCTTCCAGTGAACCAACTAGCCGGTCACATTTGGTGATCTCTGAACACCAGAACAGTCTACTACTACTACTACTACTACTACTACTACTACTACTACTACTACTAATAATAATAATAATAATAATAATAATAATGATAATAATAGTAATAGATCGGCAGTGACGACGGCTAAGTGGCTAACGACACGGACTACCAACCTGAGTGGACCAAGTTCGAATCAAGTTCGTCCCACCGAAAGGTTTTAACATGGGGATGTTGGTGACTTTCACGTCGTTCCTCCCGTAAGTATCCGATGCTTTTCTAGAAAACAATTGTAACTAGAAAGATATCAGGGAAGCGAATGCCAACAATAATCATCTGGCTCATTCAAAATGAATGAATGATGCTCAACGACCGTCAGTGACAATGTGAATCTTGGCGTAGAACATGAACTACAGATTTAACTAAATGAAGTTAAGACATGCGTCCGTGCATAAAGAATGTGAAATGCGTTAATATAAAAAAGAATGTGAAATGCGTTAATATAAAAAATAATGTAAAATGCGTTAATATAGGAAAGAGGGAAAGAAAGAGGAACAGGTAAAAAAAAAAAAAAAAAAGAAACTGAGGATAAAGCGTAGTTCTTATTTACTTGCCTCCCCACGAGGGAAGAGTTAAACACAAGGTCGGTTTTTAATGTGGGAAAAATCCAGCTCCTCACATAGGAGCACTCTTGTTAGGAAAAAAAAATTGTCACAGTCATGAAGGATTTCTCCTCCACTCACCGAGGAAAGAAAAAGTGAAGTGTAGCATCGGAGCAGATACTACACTGTGATCTTGGCCCGAAAAAATCGTTTTTGCGCATATGGATCGACGAATATTATCCATTATAAGAATACGTATAGAATAATGGTATCATTTGAACTAATGACAAGCTTTAAAATGACATCGTATTTTGAGGGATACTCTGAATTGATTAAAAACTCTTTAAAAAGGTTGCAAAATCAGATCATTCCACGTACGGCGAACTCCAAAGACACCTCTTTATTACTGTACAGTACTCACCTTACAAGAGCTCTTTTAGCAATTATGTTTGTATTGTTTGGATTCTTCGGACTACTGTGCTCGAATGTCATTTTCACAACGTTTTGGCCGATGTAACGTTCTTCGGGAGTATCCTATCGGGAATCTGCACGGAATTTCGAACAGAATCCTTTATTTACTTCATTGGAGTAGAATGCTCTTGTTCCGTCATTAATCATTGGATAATCATTGGATAGATGCCCTAAGGAACTCACAATTGTATTTACAGTCGACCACACTTCGACCTCAAGAACAATGCAACTTTTACAAGTGAGTTTTCCCGATTATTCTAACCACTGCGCCGCGTAACCTTGTGAACAATTGTCTGTCTGTCTGTCTGTCTGTCTCTGTCTCTCTCTCTCTGTCTGTCTCTCTCTCTCTCTCTATGCATAAATTAAAATATCATGTTTAAGCGTATTGTACGACTGAGCAACGCCGGGCGCCCAGCTAATAATAATAATAATAATAATAATAATAATAATAATAATAATAATAATGATAATATATATAGATAGATAGATAGATAGACATGCATATATATATAGATATATATGTATATATATATATATATATAGATAGATAGATAGATATATAGATAGATATATTATTCCTATCTTATATATATATATATTTATATATATATGCATATATATATATATATATATATATATATATATATATATATATATATATATATATATATATATATATATACTTATTACTATAAATAATATAGCCGGACGCCAGGCATTGCTCGATCGTACAATACACTTAAACATGGTATTCTAATTTATGCAAATTGAGTATGTCTTATTATAGAATCTATCCTTTATTAAATTTTATATATTACGATGAATAATTTCTCCGGTGAATTAATTCGCAAAATAAATAAATAAATAAATAATGAAAATATCATTCATCAAATTCCGTCTGCTTTTGTTTACAATATCACTTCAGCTGGTATTTGGGCTTGACAATGAATGCTCTGGAAAAGTCACTTCTGATTTATGATTAGTTTTAAAATATGAAACCGAAGAAATGATTTGCGGCGAATTTAAATAGTACTTTGCTTTTGTCGTAAATTGAACTCATTAATATGAATAAAATAAAATAAAATGCTGAGATACACGCGCGCTTGAACAGGGGATCGTTCGAGCTGTAGTCGAATGTAATTCCAGTAAGCTATATTTTCAGATGTCAATAATTGTTTCTTTTTTTTTTTTAGGATAAAATATTTTGCTAAGGTTTTATTATCTCTCTTTCCGGTATAACACAAAAATTCAACTGAAAAATTCTTCTTTTTATCTGTGAGAGAAAAAAAAAATTAGGATCAGAAATTTTCGATTTTCGATACTTATCGGATACATTTCTGTAGGAAACATATATAAAAACACTGCCAGTACGTATTACTATATACATTATTTATTATGTACGTATTACTATATATATTATTTATTATGTACATATTACTATATATATTATTTATTTATTATATACGTATTATTATATATATTATTTATTTGTTATGTACGTAATACTATATATATTAATTATTTATTATGTACGTATTACTATATATATTATTTATTTATTATGTACGTAATACTATATGTATTAATTATTTATTATGTACGTATTACTATATATATTATTTATTTATTATGTACCTATTAATATATTCATTGTTTATTTATGACGTACTTATTACTATACATACTATTTATTTATTATGTACCTATTACTATATATATTATTATTATATAAATAATATATATATAGTAATAGGTACATAATAATATCTATCATGTCATATATACATAT
The DNA here is from genome assembly GCF_053919585.1 of Euprymna scolopes. Taxonomy (NCBI): domain Eukaryota; kingdom Metazoa; phylum Mollusca; class Cephalopoda; order Sepiida; family Sepiolidae; genus Euprymna; species Euprymna scolopes. The sequence goes on along the minus strand of NC_136482.1, from coordinate 166,889,500 downwards.
ATATAGATATATAGATAGATATAGATAGATACATATATATGTATATTTATATTTACGACACTGATTCGTAGCCCGATGGTTAGAGCTGTCAACGCGACGGTTGTAGGTTCGATCCACGGCTGGGAAAAGGTGTTTGTCTAGCCGCACTGATGAGTTGTGATACAACAAAACAGTACTGTATGTGGATGAATTAAACCCCTTCCTCTTTCGGTTGAGCACTTTGTAAATATATTTTCACCCGACGCGTATTTAAGCAATTAAGCGAAGCCCACTATTTATTTGCTTGTAAGCAAATGATGGTTTCAGCACTTTCTGCGACGGGCGAGCGTGGATTTATTACATACTCGTGGAGAAATATTTACGGCACTGATTCGAAGCCAGATACGACGAAACAGTACTGTATGTGGATGACAAGAATGCAACGGAACCAGTTTGCTTTAGGATTCTGTTTTTTTTTAATTTTTCCATTTTCTGTATTATCTTTTTTATATCAAAATCAAAAATATTAATAAAAGTTCCATAGTTGTTGCTGTCATGAGCGCTTTCGATTCGTCCACGAATCATCATCAGGTGTTGAAGTAAAAGTGCGAAGGAGCGATAATGAGAATTAAAAGGGAAAACTAAAATATACAGTAATCGGTGTTAGGTGATGAAAAGTTAAAATATATAGAATCGCTGAAAAATCAATTAAAAATATAGGCCAATTAAAGATTCGAGTATAATATATATATATATATATATATATATATATATATATATATATATATATATATATATATATATATATATATATGTATATATATATATTATACTCGAATTTTTAATTGACCTATATATATATATATATATATGTATATATATATATAACATTATATTATATTATATCATATATAAATTATGGAATTCATTCAATAAGTATCGCTAACAAAAACAAACAAACAACATCTACGTAAATTGCGACAAATTAGCGTCCTGCGTGATAGCTCAGTGGAAGAGACTTAGGTTACTTATCACGGGGTTCTGATTTCGAATCTCGTTTGATGAGTCGTAGATGACGACACACGTGTCAGTGGGTAATTATATTTTTAAAATAATATATATATATATATATATATATATATATTAAGGAATAATATAGATACCGTATATTTTGACAACCCTTAAGGTTTTTTAAAAATCGTTCTTAAAAACCAATAATTCCTAAGATACCGGGTGTTGCCATCTCTAGCCGAGGCTAAACAATCATGGTTTCGTGATTTAGCCGTCGGCTTATATAACGGACAGATGATAAATTTATTAAAAGTTGCTCCAATTTTGTATCCCGTCTCATCTGACGGTCGCCTTATACGCCGAAATATGCGGTATTTACATGTAGAAATTGTATACCATGCATAATTACTACAATTTGTTTATTTCCGTTCTATTATAAAACCAACTAGCTGTAAATACCCCGCACTGACATGTGAAAACATGTGCGGGATGAGTGTTTTGCCACATATTGTTTAAAAGGCACATAATGTCCTAACTTCTTACAATTTTCCTGAAAGTTGGATTGATGGTAACATAAAGCAGATTTTTTTTATTATGTCTAAACGCTTGAAATTAACCCTCATAGCTTGAAGGGGAAATAACTCTCACGGCTTAAATAAATATGCTCACTTCCGTTTTTAAAGGCAACTGCTGTCGGTTAAGAATAATTTAACTTAAATATAAATTAAATTTAAATAAATTAAATAAACTAACTTTAAATAATATTTATAAATAGAACAATGAAAAAATTCTATTTCAACAAGTGATTAATAACATGGGGCTAATTATTTAAATAGATTTTCTTTAATGTAATATGGAAATGAGGTAACTTCTTGAATGTAGATTACTTTTGAACAAATAGTATATATAAAAATCGTACTAGTATGAAAGTGTGTAGAGTCCGTTGTCAGTATGAAAATTAATTTGTGTAACAGAGCATCTTTTGTACATATTAATTAAACTGTGAACAAACAGTCAGGCATGAATACAACTTTCTTCATCGAATATAATTCAAAACTATACAATGGATGCATTTAGTAATTAAATAGAAAATTTTCTGCTCAAAAAATACATCAACTAGTATTCCTCAGAAAGCTTGAAGAGTGACTGTATGGATTCAATATAAAACGAATATACAAGCCAGGGTTAGTGTTCTAAAAAGTACGTGAATGGTAAGACTATGTCACATGCTTACAACAACGAATTTAAGCAATGGTGCATAATATTTAACAAGGATAAAAATCAAATATCTCTATCTATCTATTAAATAAAAGGAATTTTATGTGTGTGTGAGTTCGTTTTCTATGGATTCCGAAACGGCTGGGACAGTTTTTTTCTGAAATTGCACACAAATGTACTTTATGTATCTGGAAGTGTTCTTAGATAGGGTTTAGATTGGGATGTCTTCGATAAGTATCGATAAGGATAATAAGAAAAAACATCCGATGAAAAAAAGGGACAAGCGATTTCGACTAAAGTTAACGCTAACATCACAAGTGCATTGGAGAAGTTTTATTACGGCACAAGCAGAAAGGCCCGAGACATAAAATCAGCATTAGGTGATAGCGGCGCGTTTAAAATGAATTTTTCTGTTTAGGGTAGAAGTGAACCATAATACTTGAGTTGTCCATTTAATTCGGGTTATATATATATATATATATATATATATATATATATATATATATATATATATATATATATATATATAATAACACCAGCAATGCATCTTTTACAGTGTAATGTAAACTACACTGTATTGTGAACTAATCACTGCGGCGAAGCTTCCATCCTGTACACCACAGTGTGTCTCCAACTAGAACGTGCAATAATAGATTTGATTGAAAAATTGGCGATTTCACTGATTTCGATTACAGTAAAATATGGGATAGTGAAGCATTCGTTGATTTTCATTGAATCCCGGGCAACGTCGGGCCTAGTTTAATAAATGACTGTTACCAAAATAAAATAAACGTTACTTTTCTACTTAGGTTCACAATATATTTTTCTGTGTTTTGAAGATTTCATTTAAAGCTTTTTTTTAATTTAAATCTTCGTTGAATCGTATCTTGTTAGAATCAGAATAAAAAATGACTGATTCACATTTTTTGGAAATAACAAATGTTTGATTACACTTTATTTTTCGTTATCTCCATCGTTGAATTGCGTTAGAAAATTAAATTTTATTGTATTTGGAACATTTGTTATATAGTTGTTTGGTTTTAATCGCGTGCAAGCGACTCCATAAGTCACTCCGTCGGTCGGTCGGTCGGTCGGTCAGTCGGCTTGCCCGTAACACTTTTGTGCTTGGCCTTTTTGGTTAAGATCAAAGGTCTGTTTTTCATAGATGCTGTTCTTAGCTTTTTAACCTTTTTTTTTGGCCTTTTGGCCAAAATAAAAGTGTGGTATCTGTTTTTACTACATGCTGTACTTATGTTTGTACCTTTGTGATAGAAAGTGGGGGATCACTTTTCTGTATTAATTTAATGTAAAATTATAACGCACTTTGCAACCAGTCAGTCTCAAAGGCATTCAAGTCATTCTCCAGATTATTCAAGTTGTTTTTGAAGGATTCCAGTTATTTTTTAAGCATTCAAGTCATTCTTAAGGTCATTCAATTCATCCTTAAGTCATTAAAGTCATTCTAAGTCATTTACTTTTTATTTATTTAAGTAATTTCAGCCCATTTTCCGGTCATTTTAGTTTATCTTTGAGAATTTCATGTCAATCCTACATTCACGCATTCGTTCATTACACGAGAGCACGCGACTAATGGCTATCGGCCTTGTTCAATACAAAAGACGAAAACCTACATCAATATATATATATATATACATATATATATATATATATATATATATATATATATATATATGTAGACGACGCAAGATGTGTCAGTAGATAATTATAGTTAAAAACTACACACACAAACACACGCACACAGACACACACAGAACACAGAACACAGACACACACAGAACACACACACACACACACACACACACACACATATATATATATATATATATACACAATATAAAAAAACTATTTTATTTGGTACTCCCAGTGTGTTTGCGGTATTATGGTGAAAGAGATCCCTAGCTAGGATTAGCGTAGACTACCAAAAGGTACAGTAATTAGGATGACCATAGATCCCCCCTTCTCACCAATTAAATATCAAGACTGTTTTTTCAAATTAAGCTTTAATTGAACAATTTATTAACAATCTTGGGTTTGCAAAATTTTTAGGTAAAATATAACAAATGAAACAAAAAAAATTGCTGATAGAAGCCTGCAGATTTCATGTGAAAAAATTAAAGATTCTTAAGTTTTTCCACCCTGGTCAACTTCATTTTGCGCGGACTTAAGTCTTCGAAAATACTACGAAAAACCGGACAGATCTTCGAATCCATTAAGCCCGAAATTTGATCAGTCAAAAAAAAAAAAAAAAAAAAAAGAAAAAAGAAAGACGGTTCAATTTCCATGCTCTCTTTCCGCCACGTTATATCAAACAACTAACCAGCCCGCCCATCACTCGCCCGACACCCTTAGCCTTATTTCCCTGAAACCTTCATGCCACAATTCTTTGGAATCAATTTTCTAAATCCTAACTCCAACGAACGATCAACTGTCCAGGAAAAAGAAAAAAAGAACTAACTGACTTCGTCCACTATCTTTATCGACGCCTAAAAGTGTTAATCTCCACGTCGCTTTTTATTATTGGCTGTTGTTTTGTCTTCGCTGTTATCATATTGTTCCCCGTCCTCCCGTACAAGTCCAATGGAAAACATAGGAAGAGAGGGAGGGGGAGGGACAGAGAGGAATAATAAAAGCCCCGATTTGACAATACAGAACGAACCTAGGAACGAACTTGTTTGGAAATACCCGCTGGGGTGCAACCTCGGACATGGCAGCAATTAGTTATTTCACATAAAAAAAAAATACAAAAAAATACAAAAACATAAAAACAAACAAACGAAAAAAAAAACAGATGATAAACACACGCACACACACGCACACACACACACACACACATATATATATATATATATATATATTTATAGTTTTGATTCCTATTTTATTTATTTTACAAAATCTCATTGCTACCATATCCCATGTCCGCAGTTGCATCTCCGTAGGCATTTCCAAAAATGTTCGTTGCCAATGCAAACTCTTACTCTTTCTCACTCACTCTATTATATATATATATATATATATATATATATATATATATATATATATATATAGTGCCAGCAAAAAGAAAGTCTGCACTTGTCATTTTTTCAAAAACTGCAAATTTAAGCTAAATTTAATGTAACTGTTTAAACAACCTCATTTGATTCGCCTTTTATTCCTCTATAATTTTACCTGTCCATATTTGACATTTAATTAAAATATTCTGGTGTTCATGTCAATTTAAAAAAATAACTCCAAATTGAGGAGGCAAAAAGAAAGTCCACAGAAACAAATTCGCTTAAAACCAGCTTACATTATCGCCCCTAAATCAGTTTTAAATATCCACCAACAGGCAACAAAGCAGCTCTAATCGTAATTGCTGTTGTTCCAGGTTATACAACGTAACATTTAGTCAATATGCCATGACTTTCTCTTAGTGATCGTCAGGAGCTCATTAATCTCCATCTTTCTGGTTTATCCTATCGAGAAATTGGCTGCAGATTGAAATGTGATGAGAAAACAGTACGAAAGACTGTGAAACGGCTTCCAAAATCGAACAACAGGGCAATCTTGTTAAAAAGTACTCTCTTTCTACTGTCAAGAACAGATTAAAGGAATTTAATTTGCGAGGATATGTTGCAAGGCGCAAGCCAATGATTTCTGTAAAGAACAGAAAGCGCCGTTTGGACTTCGTCATATGCAATTAAATTCACGATTCATATTGATCAAAAGTGCATTTTTTAGCGACGAAAGCAAGTTCAATAGGCTAGGCAGTCGGCGGAAAGACGAAGAATTTAATCCTAGATGCTCAGTTTCAACGCTGCAAGGTGGTGGAGGTTCAATTTTGGTGTGGGGCATTATTAGTACGAATGATCCAGGGTCTATAGTTCGCTTGCACGGTCGAATTAATTACACCAAGTACATTAAGATGTTGACGGACTATTTTCTTCCCTACTTTGGTCGGAATTTGGATGATAATCCAATCTTCATGCAGGATTGTGCTCTCATTCCCACAACTGGCAATGTCAAGAGGTTTCTGGAAGAGCATGATATTCTGTGTTTGGATTGGCCTGCACAATCTCCAGACCTCAATCCTATCGAAAATAGTGATATACAAATTACCATTAGCGTATGAAGCGATGTTCTTTGTGTAAACAAATTGAGCTTAAGTACTTTGGACAATGTCAAAACATTGTTAATTCACTGCCCGCATAGCAGCAGCCATATAGCGCAACGGTTAGAAGCTCCGACTGTCGTTTGACGATCAGGTTTCGATCCTGGCTTGAGGTAGTTGCTTGTCTAGCCACGTGAAACAGCGAAGCAGCACTGTATGTGGATGATTAAATATCTATCTAGAAAAGTGAACGTGTGTGTGTGTACATTTCCCTACGCAATAACTCTGTCAATTTTTATTCTACAGACTCGAAATTTAATATACAGGGTACTGAGATTTGGGAAAATCGATGTGATCAGTTTTTGGCCAGATATTTGACGATTAAGGGGTCAAAGTTCAACGATCTGACCTTTGAGAACTCTACCAAACTCCTCCAATAATTTTGGGTCTACGCACTTGAAATTTTAGACAAAGGTTTTTTGAACATGGATCTAACTTAATAACCTGATTTGAGCCCAAAACTATAAATTTTAAGGGGTCATAATAGGGGTCAAATTTAAAACAAATCGACCGCTTTTTTTTTCTTTTTGCTTAACATACACCTCCAAATACCCGGGCAACGCCGAGCACCCATGCTAGTATATATATATATTCGTGTGTGTTTGTACATTAATCATATTTCTCACCGGGTTCTGTCACATTTCACGCTAATTGGCTAAAATCATCTACCGCGATGAACGAACTGTTAAACATATCCGTTTGAACTTATGTTTTCATGTTTCGACAAAGAACAGGTTTTCATAGAAGAAAAATGAATGCCATGTTTGTAGGTATGAAACGAAAATAATATTTTGAAGAAAACAAACGAATAATAAAAAAAGCACCCACGAGTCATGTAAACAATAATACGCTTGTTCATTCAACGTTGAACAGCAACAAATACACCTTTTTGTTGGTCATGTTTTCTATCATCGTTTTTATACGTTTTCTTGGATATTATTTGTAATTTTAAAATGGAAGGCGTATCAAATTGGTGTATAGAAAACTGCGTCTGTATTTCCTATACAGACTTTTATGCTGTTAATATGTTTAGCCCAGCAGAAAAATAACGCTTAGTTCTCTTTCTAGTCTCTTTAAAACGTCATTAAAAATAATTCTTCTTCTTGTGCTGTCCGGACATTTAATGCATTCGCTTTGTTAATATTTCAACACTATTCTATGCCAATTGTTAATCGCCATTAGTGTTTGTCTGCCGTCTTCTTCTTTATGTTCTTCTTGATTGATTTCCTTTCCTTTCCCTATGTTCTCATATAATTCTATGTTCTCATATGATTCTATGTTCTCATATGATTCTATGTTCTTATATTGGGAGGTGGGTGTCAACATACCCATCCACAAATACTATTAAAAAAAAAGTCGTCATTTAAAAAGAAATTTAAAATCAAATGTTTGTAAAAGTGAGAAATTATTAATAAATGTTTAGTAACGTTTTTCGGTGCTAATACAGAGAGTGATCCGCGCTATTTTTTAAATCGTATTTCCACGTTTAATTAAAGTTTTATGTTTTTAGTACAGAATAGGTACAAAACACCCTCCCCACCCCATGTTAAGAATGGCTTTTTAAATAATAACGTTATTATTTCAACACGGATCACTCTCTGCATGAGTACTCATTTTTCTTTTACTATTCATAAAAAGTAAAACTTTTTTTCAAAATAAATAAAGAAAGAAAGAAATGTTTGTAAATATGACAAATAACCGTTTAGTTACGGCAAAGTCAGTAAAGAAAAGATGTTACGTGCGGGGTGGGGTGGGGACTAAGGGAGCGACTATTATTTTTTCTGCTGGTCGCCATGGATCTCAACGCCCAAGGAGTACCAAATTGTAATTTTTTTTGTCAAATAAATAAATTTCAAGCAATTTTTACAATAAATAATAGATAGCAACTTCGTTAATTTCACGACTCGCCCCAGCATATTATAAACACCCTAACTTTCATATGTTAAAACGGCTTTCGGAATGAACACCCCTAATCTCCCCATATTAAGAATGGCTTTCGAGGTTTATGAAAGGGCGTATTTTTTTTAACATGGGGAGGTTAGTGTGTTTATAATACGTTGAGGCATGTCGTAAAAATGAAACAGTTTAGAAAAAGTTAAAACAAACTTTTTTATGTAAACAAAAAAGAAAATAAACTAAACAATTAAAACGTAATGTTTCATGAGTGAAAAGCCTTAACATAAATAAAGGAATTTAAAATGTAAAAATTGGTAAGTACATAAATTAATTTAAATATTTTATTTGAGATTTTTTTTTGCTAATGCTAAATCGTATTTCCGCGTTTAATTAAAGTTTTATATGTTTTTATTCAATTGTAAGGTACAGAATAGGTACAAAACACCCTCCCTTCCCCATGTTAAGAATGTCTTTTTTAATAATAACGTTATTATTTCAGAACGGATCACTGTCTGCATGAGTAACTTTTGTTTTTTTTACTTATCTTGTAATTCGAGAGTAGTTAAAACGGAAGTTACCAGAAATATTATTCGGCAGTCTCGCAGAAACGACTTCGAAAAATATTTATATTTAAATTAATATTTTTATAATTCGCAATGTAAAATTATTTTAATAACATGCAAACATTCATTGACTTTACAGATAGATTTTCTGAAAATGTCAATTAAATTGGTAACGTAGAAATATGGTTTTATTCACTTTTAACGAACCAAAATTACATTTATATATATATATATATATATATATATATATATATATATATATATATATATATATATATATATATACTAGAAGATATACCCAGCGTTGCCCATTATTAAAGATAACGTTGAATTACTTTTAAGAAATGAAATAAAAAATAACAGAAAGAAATTAAGGTATGTGCCTGCCAGTACTATGTTTTTTTTCTTCCAATAATTAATAGTTGAGTTGAGATTGTAACCAAACCGGAAAGACAGTGAGTCAAGTGCTATAACCATTAGACCAGCTGATCATGTTCTTTTAAAAGAGTTTCGAAAGCTGGTGAAACAGTTGACAAAAAATAGAATTCCGATGATCCCAAGTACTAATTTGTCAATTTGGACCCCTTAATAGCCCCTTTTTCCAGAATAAAAACTTATAAAAAGATTTTCCCACATGTGTGAATACCCTATATATAAAATTTCAAGTCTATAGATCCAAAATTCGTTAAGTATATAATTTGAGAATATCCTCACACACACACACGCACCCCCT
>NC_136482.1:166722432-166877432 GCF_053919585.1 Euprymna scolopes | reverse complement strand
CTTAAGTTAACAAATTTACCGAACTTCCATTACTATCGATTACTATATTGTCCTTTTGACTACTGTACACTCTTTAACCCTTATCCTTGAGTGGCCTCTCGGCCTTGATAAGTGGTGACGCCTATGTAAAAAAAAAACCCCAAAAACCCTAACGTTGCCACTTTTAACCTCTGCTCGAACGATTTTCTTTAATTTTTATTATTTCTTTATACCAAAATCATGAATTAGGAAATTCCAGGTCTTCCTTGCTGAAATGTGTCAAAAATGTTTGTATGAATAAAATACATTCTACGAGATTAAACAAATCGTTATTGTAATGCTGTTGGAATATTTAACAAAACGAGTGTTCGCCTACATCTGTAGGGACCGGGAGAGGAGGTCGATCGATGAATTCTTTAATTAATCGAAGACCACCCAACGATACCTTTATTTTATACTTTTTAATTCAAAGCGTGTGCTTTATAGTATAGAGTCTATATACTATATTCTAGGAAGTCCAGCATCGCATGCCACAGGTATCCAAGGGGAGAGAGAGATCAAAGAAGGGTGCTGAATGAAGCTATTTTCTCGTGCCAACTGGATTTACCAACTAACCTCTCAGCTGGGTGGTTGGTGCATAAGCAACTCGAGAAACTATGGCATAGTGTTTACGATGCTATTCTGGACAGTCACTGCAGCAGTTGTATAAATGAGGGATAATGTTCATCTTGGAAAGTCCCGTAATCTTTTTGTAAATGTCCCAATCCGCTCGGAACTTGCGAAATTGTGGCTTGGTCATTTCAGTGGCGACAGATGGAGGTTTGACCTTAGCTGATGTATCCTTCATTGAGGGAATGCTAGGGCGGAGAAATTTGCTTTTCTGGAGAATCATACGACTGGAACCATTACATTTTAACTCGATATTGTCTCTATAGAAGGCATTCAACGATTCGACCTGTTTTGTTCCATCTACGTCGACCCTGCTTGTCCTGTATTACCATATTTGTTCCAACATTGAGATGTTTAAGTTTTTTGGTGCCAACGTTGTATCTCCTCTCCTGAGATGTGTTGAGTTTCGATGTTTACTCTTCACGTTTTTGAGCAGTCAGGATCCATTCGGGGTGTAGTTGATAGTAGATTGGATTGGTTGAAATTCCATCCCTCAACTGTCTGTGGAGTAACATCAAATTGCAGAATATTACATGCTTGAGCAATTCAAAAACTTACTAAATCATAGTGGTGAAATAGCAATCAACTGAAAACACAGAATATATAATACTTTACGGTGAATTGTAAAATCAAATAAACTGAAAAAAAAACGAACTACATAAATACAAACGAACTACACAAATACAAACACCGTAGCTCATACATACATCCGAAAAATGGCTATATATAACAAAGATACAAAAATTATTATAGTTCCCAGGTTTCAGAGAAAAAAAAACTTTTGTTAATTGGACTTACATAAAATGTCTTAAAACATGGATCGATACTCATCGACTGTGGAAGTAAATAACCTGTCGGAGAATAGGAAAAGATACGAATCTGGGTGAGTAGATAGAGTAAACAATAATCTAATATATATATAAGGCTTTTTTTACACGGTGATCACCACTTATCAAGGCCCGGAAGCCACTCAGGGATAAGGGTTATTGCAAGTACAGTACGTTAGTCTGGAGATTTGATGAAGTGTTTACTTAAGGGGGCGGTTCATTAGGAATTTGTTAATGTTGGACTTGAAGACATCCAAGTTGTAGTCAGGTGGGAACAGGCAGACGGAACAGAGTTCCACAGGCGTGCAGTTTTAAGAAAGAAGCTTTGTTCATGGAATCCACGTTTTGATTTAGGCACAGATATAGAGTGGGGGAAATTTTTCACCGTGGATTCAGCTAGACGGGTGTTTTTCGTGAAAGATTGGCGAGGTGGGAGGACCAGAGATTGGAGTTCAGACGAGATATATGTCTGTCTGTGTCTGTATGTTTGTCCGTCTGCCTGTCTCTATATTTTCAAACTCTATCTCTTCGGAAAGTAAAAGTCGCAGAGTGACGCTAGGGGCCACAAATAATTAGATGTTTTATGGACCGTTCTTTTATCGGTCTTTATCTGGTTAAAATAGTTTGCAAAAATGGGTCAAATTTGAAAAAAAAAATCCTTATGCACTTTGTACATTCATCTTAGTTTATTTTTTAATTCTTAATTTTTAATCAGTTCATATGCGTTGAGGATCTTTTACTTCATGTTTCGCCATCATCATCTAAACAGTGACTAATCATTTACCCTCAAATATCTTCCAAGCTCCAACTCCTGTCGCATCGCCGCATTATTGTATCTTTATGCTTGCTTTAAAACTTCTTCGGGAATTGTGGTCGTATGAAACTACAAACCTTAATACCTCCGAAACTCCCGGATATATCAACAACATTCCAAACATTGACTGTAGCGGTCTTTTTAACACAGAAATATTTAAGATTTTAATATCTTCATTTTTGGAGTTAATTATCTTTTAAAATTTTCTCCTTAATACACCGCCCTTAGAACATCGTGAAATTTAAATGTATATTAACAAACATCTATAGATTTCCTTTCCATTGGGGTTACCTACTATTTATCTGGCTCATCGCTTTATTTAGGGCGGACTGAAGTAAAACAAACAAAAAAAAAAAAGAAAGAAAAATCGGAAAACAACGACCAATCAGACTTACGTCCGAAATTTGTCATCCATAGCATACCCTAAGGCCAAACTCTGTAAATCATAATATCTTGCTGTTGGCAGGCCACAATCGTTGTAGTGTCATGATTAGAGCTATGACAACAGAATATTCTTCATTGTTTTTACTCTCGAGTATATATCCGGCACAGTTAGACACGGTTAATCAACCGAGAACCACATCACTCTATATACAAGCATATAAGATATCAACGGATACACACCGCGAGTCAAAACAACGAAAAGAATAGTCTGTTGTCAACCCGGTTTCAAGTCATCCACTCAGCTATTTTAGGGGTAGGCGTTTTTGTCAGCCAGACTTCTAACCAGTGTGGTGCTCCTTGTATTCTTCAAATGCTTACGTTTTCTTGCTAGCCTGTTTATAGGCACGGGGATTGAAATTTGCGCATGAGGTCTTTTTCAGGCCGTGTTTGTGTGATAAATGAGTGACATAAAAGGAGTTAACTATCCTTCGCATACGACGAGGTCATAGATTTTTCTGGTTTATAGTACAAAAGACTGAACTCAAGTTAAGCTCCTTAAGATAATTCTCCATTAGCATCATGTATTCCTTTGAGGCCTTTCTGGAGTGGATCACTGAGTCTGGTGCTACCATGCTAATGTTTCGGTGTTAGGTTAACTTTGTTTTTTTACTCTGAATATATAACCGTCTATTACAAGATAACCTTGTGTAACATGCGCGGACGCGCGTATTCAAATGCATGCGAAATGACGTCACCGACAGGGGAAAAAAATAAAGACTCTAAAAAGGAGTTCATGTTAGAGACGGGAATAACGTTCAAGACCACGTTAGAGGCGTGGATGGCATTTGCGAAGACGATCACGTGAGAGACGTCACTGCTGTAATGAGAAGTTACGCGTGGCGGTAGAGAAAGATAAATAAATTCCATTGCACAACAACAACAACAACAACAACAACAGCGAGTGTAAGTTTCTTTTTATTCTTTATCTACTTTCCGACTGAGATTACAACGTGTTGGCCCCCGTACAACGTTACGCTTTATATGATTTAATTAATTGAAATATTTATTGAGATGAGCATTATTTATGAATTTATTTATTGCGGATTATTATTCTCATTGTTTTTTTATGTGTTGATCTACGACAATCCGGCCAATTATTCCTCTGGCCTTCGTCAGGTGGTTACCACGACTAGACAGGAACTCCGAATCTGCCTTCCATAGTTGTCGTCGTCTCACCACGTTTTGACCAACAAATCCTCTGTCCGGCTTTGGTTAGGATTGAAACTACTATCTTCAGACAATACTCACCTGGAACCGTAGAGAGGCTTAGTTGGTCAAAGGGTGGTGAGACTATAACAACTATGGAAGGCAGTTAGGAGATTCGGAGTTCCTATCCCATCGCGGTAACAAACCTGATGAAGGTCAGAGGAATAGTTGGTCGAAACGTCGTGAAACAACAACAACAAAAAATAAAAATAAAAATAAAACATGAGAATAATAGTCCGCAATAAATAAATGAATAACGTTACGCTTTTTCTAAAATGATTCTCCCTTGTTTTCCATTACACCCTTACCTCAAGTGGCTTCATACCTTGTCTAGAATGAATTCCGTAATAGAATAATTTAGAAACATATTACCTCAAGTAATATGGCTTTCCGTTCCTCCTCCTCCTCCTCCTACTACTACTACTACTATTCCTATAGTGCACGCATATTTAAACAATATGATTTTACCGAAAGCTATTGGCAAGATCGTGCGAATGACAATATTTTACGGTCGCGTGCAATCTGACAGATATTGATAATACCTCCTCAACACCGGGGCAGACAACTGACCAGGAAGCTTTAGCCTGTTTATCTAAAGAAAAAACAAACAAACAAACAACAACCACAACAAAAAAAAAACTCCAAAAACAAAAACAAAAACAAAAAAATAAATAAAAATAAATCTTCATTTCCTTCCTTTTTCTACCCCTGCTTTTCCTCCTTCTCCTTTCATTCCGTTTCTGCTTTGTGCGACTTGGCTAACCTACTTTTCGGATATCATGGCGCCACGTCTCAAACAATTCTCAGCTCCCGACCCCCACACCTCACAATAAATAAATAAAATAGATAAATAAACAGAATAGACGAATATGATAAAAATATAAACCGGCTCGACAATCTATAAAGTGTTAGAACCAAAATAAGTTTTAAAAAAAAGAAAAGAAAAAAAAAAACAGAACTTCGAAGGCGTTTCTGCATTTCAAAAAGAATAGCAATCGAAAGAATGCCAATTCCCACGTCCCATTGTGCAACACCTTAAGGGGCACGGCAAGATATATTTAGAAACGAGGCCCCGTAAGTTTACGAGCAAGACCTAAGAGGTCCAAGGTTCTCTCGCAAGGTTTGAATTCTATTTCTATTCCATAAACTGGAAAGAATAAGGGGTTAAAACACGTTTACATTTACTCGATCATTGAATATTTAAAATTTTGAAACTAACATAACAACTAGGGCAATTAAAAAGAACATATTTCGAAATGTACAAATTATTTGATCGCTCACCATATTAATCATGAGAATTTCATTGCTGAATATCCATTAATTCTACGAGAGCTAGAATAACTTAATTTGTTGAAAACTATTATTGAGAGATTTCGTCATTATATATATATATATATATATATATATATATATATATATATATGTGTGTGTGTGTGTGTGTGTGTGTATATATACATTTTAGAATGTTAAATGGTATATAAGAAGTTTCACAATAATTGCTTAGCTGGTAGAGTGATTGCCTCGTAGGCAAGAGACTCGGGTTTCGAATCCTGAGTCAGATGTGTCTAACTGATGAGCCCAAATGAGGGCGAAACTCGAGTCTTGGACTTCGGGTTTGTTGGCTTTCGTGGCTCTTGTGAGCTGCGATGTTGCCTGGCTGTGGAAATAATTATATATTGTCTTTCATATTCTAAAAGTTATATATATATATATATATATATATATATATATATATATATATATATAAAGCTGGACGTCTGTGTGTGTGTCTGATCACGAATACGTTCCTATATGGTTGACTATTATAGAAAACTGATCACATATAATGATAGAAGATGTATCGAGACACAGAATGGGTATGTTTGATCTGGCATAATGATCATTCATTAAAATTATGGGGTCTGCGTACGCGCCTGGTCCACAAAGTATAGAAGTAAAAAATTTAAAAATTAAAAAAAAAACGTTTAAAGTGTTTTTGATATAGATGTACATAAGAATAATTTGATAAGTATGTTTTAACTTAAATAGGGAT
The DNA here is from genome assembly GCF_053919585.1 of Euprymna scolopes. Lineage (NCBI taxonomy): Eukaryota > Metazoa > Mollusca > Cephalopoda > Sepiida > Sepiolidae > Euprymna > Euprymna scolopes. Next base: position 166,871,461 of record NC_136482.1, on the reverse strand, counting down.
GGTATAATAAAATTGTGGGGTCTGCGTTTTTGCTTAGCCTCCATAGAATGGAAATAAGCACAAACTTTAATATAGATTTTTCATACCTATCTGCGTAAGTATACTTTGATAATTATTTCAGTTTGTAGAAATATGGTATGATAAAATTATGGTGTGTTTGTTCGCGCCTGACCTCGATAGAATGGAAATGTCACAAAGTTCAACAAGGTTTTTTAATATAGATCCACAAAATATTGTGATAAGTGTTTCAGTATGAACAGGTATGGTATAATAAATTATGGGGTTTATCTATTTTATTTTTACTTTTATCATAGTTTGCTTTGGTTTTGATACCTCCAAATTCGAAGCTATCTCTTTAACCCTTCCTTTTCATAACCTATCATACTGTCATAAATCAGAGTCCATTTTCTGTAGGTTGTTTTTGAACGCAGTCAACGACGGGTACTTTTGCCAGTATATATATATATATATATATATATATATATATATATATATATATATATATATATATATATATATATATATATTATAGAGAATAAACGAAAAAAGGTCTAAAAGAAATAACGCAGATATATATTAAACTCGAGAGGTGTCTTTCCCTTGAGCTATATCAATACAGATGATAAAATACCAACAATTACGAAATTACAAATCAGCTTCAAAGGGCGAAACAAAACAAATATTGAAAAATAACACACAGGCTTGTTTAACTTTGGTACCTCCCCCGCCCCATTTGTGCTGATGGGGAGACAGCATCCAAAAATATGTCATTTATCAATATTAAATAAATAAATGAATTTCGTTTCCGAAACGATCGTACACTTTGATTTTGGTTTGTTTCTCCCTTTGAAAATGGTTTATAATTTCACAATTATTGATCTTTTGTCCTCTGTACTTTTGCTAGTATATATATATATATATATATATATATATATATATATATATATATATATATAGTAATTTATAAAATATATATGGCGATTAAGCTACACTGAATATTCTGCGTTTCATCCACTATCGGATTCGTCAGGCTTATGCATAAGCCTGATGAATCCGATAGTGGATGCAACGCAGAAATATTCAGTTTAGCTTCATCGTCATATATATTTTATAAATTACTAACTAGCTCTACCTACGTATTGAGCACTTTTGAAGTAAATACTTAAAGTTTACGCATAAATCTATACTTTCGTATATTAATTTTATGTGAGTAAATTAAGTAGTTATATATATATATATATATGTGTGTGTGTGTGTGTGTGTGTGTATTTGTGTGTGTGTGTGCGTGTGTGTATTAAGTTTTTAATATTTTGCTTCTATAAACCCCAAAACAATGCACATTACCACTGAGACGTATGTGTCATTGTGTCGAGGAGTCAGATTAATAGGGGATCTAGTAAGTGCAGCAAAATGTTTATTCACTTCGCATTTTAATTTCTGCACATTTGAACTGACGGAGAAGCAAGGAGCAGAGAGTGGAATTCCAAAGTCAAACGGTCCTATTAAAATAATCTGTTACCGTCTCGATATCTCTACAGTAAAGAGTGTTGATTTTGTTGTTAGTCGGGTTATTCAGAAATATTTACGTTGGGGAATGGATACGAGTGCGGTAGGTTCGCCGGAGTACATTCTGTGGAAATAAGTGTTCGGTGAAAATCAGTTCGTAGATGACAATGTCATCCGCGAACCGTGGATTATGTTGCGGAGATGTGTACAATCGTATCACGAATGTATAAAAAGTGCCTAGTATATAAAACAGGGATATATTAACGATGGAACTATACCGCGTACATGTTATATAGTCGTCTATGTAATGTTCGTTGCGTGTATGTGTATATTTAATTACAGTTTATGGAAGGGCAAGAATATACATAAATATTTTTACAACATATAGGACGAATAACATTTACTTGGTGTTTCAACATCTGGCCAATCGGGAACATATCTGATCCATATTTGATCTTGTGTGATGGAAAGCTTCAATCGAAATTCTTCCCTGGAACATGACAGAGCTTTGGGATTTATTTTCGGCAACTTTTTATTCCAAAGTGGTTTCCCCCCGCCCCCCTTGGAAAGTTGCAGCGCTTATTCTGACTATAACCATTTCTGACCATCTTTACTTGGAGCCATCTTAATCTGAAGACCTTCGCTGTCCCTCTCTCGACTTCGACTGCCTGTTTGTTTATGTATCTTTAAACTATTGCATTACGAACATCAAAATAAAAATATAACCGTAAACAATAATACAATTAAAAATGGTTTATGTTGAAGTGCGATTGAGCTTTTCCCGGATAGTCCTTTTTACTATAAGGTCTTTTCAAAGGCAAGTGTCAACGAAGAATAATATCTAACCAGATGTACTGATCGTCAGCTGAAATATTCGGAAATAATCAATGCTATGAATTATGTTTGATTACAAATGGGACGATTTATAACAAGTATTTGGTGAGATCGGATTTGAAAACTATATTGCAATCTACATGGAAGCACACCTGCGGTAATGTGCTCCACAAATAAGAACCGGTTGTAAATAATCTCTGCCCATTGGAATCTCCCTTGACTGTAGACACACGGGGAATAAAGGGTAATAAGACCAAGGAGCTAGTTGCTATTCCCAGGACGTAACAACTGTTTCAGAGACATTTTGCTAAAATATCATATAGCTAAAAATCTCGGGTCGGATATAGCTCTTCCGTCTTTTATATGAGCCTCGTTTTTACTTATAGAGTTTTGTATAAGCAGATAACTATTGAAATCACAACTGATGCGGAAATTGGAAGAAAACTCGCACTGTCTTTTTGGTTCGACCAGCACACCCGAGAAAAACACAACTATCAAGACGCATGTTCCATCTTTATATCGGATAGAATTATTTAACAGGTTTCTTAAATACAAGATGTTGAGTCCTTAAATACACCTCGTGGAATCATTAATAAAATCCATGATTGACTTGTCCATTAAGTTTCATCCGTGAATACACAAGAATCTTTTTTTTTATTATGTTTCTGATTTTTTTTAGATGAGGACTACAAAGACCCGTGGTGTAATGGATAAACTACTATGTATAATTCAGTTGCAAGTTACGCTTTTCTGGCGGTTTAAGATTCAATCTTCAGTACGGGTGAAATCAGGGATACAATTTCGAATTGCTTAAAGTTTGTACACATTTAAGGATGAGCGAGCAAGTAAACTGAATAGATAGTTCAGTTCGGAGTTTCGTGCAGATTTATGGATATGACAAGATACATCTGAAGAAGGTCTGAAGTATCATCGATCGAATAGTTGTAGTGATAACACTCAGGATAAGAACAATAGTACGAAGTATTCAAATAATTCAGTCGTTTTTATTCTCTTCCTGTCATGGTGTTGACACACCGACTTTCGTTATATCACCGAAGTTAAGCAATTTTGAGCTTGGTCAGTCTTAGTTGAATGACCATTTGTGGATACCAGGTGCTGTATGTAGGATACGTACGTGCAAAATGAATGATGATGCTAAAAATGTACAAACATTTCGACCCCTCCTTTTACTTTTTACACCAAAAATCAGTAAATAAAAAATTTTGATAAACTTTTACACATTTATCAAATAATGATCACGGATTATAATGATTCGTTATTTTTATGTATATCTTAGTGGAAACATATTATTTTGTTTAAACAAAAAATACCTGTATTAAAGATATAGTTTCCAGTAGTAAAAAAATACATGATTTATTTTTGCTTTGTTGATAAAAATAAAGCATTGTAAAATATAAAAAAAATTAAAGGAACATAACGAAAAAAATCCTCTAAAGTGCATATTAATAAATTCGATATAACTCAAGGAAAACTTAATTCCTCGAACTACCGATATTATCATTGACTTAAGCATTGTTTATTTAACATTTTCACATAAAAATATAATTGCAAAACATATTTCTACTTTTTAATTACATGTTTCGCATAATATTTATATGTACGATTCTAATATTTTGCATGAATCTTTAACTTTCGGCATAATATAATTTTTATATAATCTTGAAAAATTAAACATTTTTTTTAATTTAAGAGCAAGAACATAGAAAAATAATTAAATTAAAAACTCGTAAAAATTATACAAACGTTCGATAGGAATTTACAGATGCACATCTGGGAGGAAACAGCTCCCTCTTAGCTCCATTTTAACTATCTGACGTCATTTTCAGACAGCCTTTTGACTGTCTTAAATTTTGGGCTTCTGTATATTCCCATGTGATTAGGACTTTGTTTTCTTTCGGTTGAACGAAGCGAGAATTTCTCTCTTTTGAGAGATAATTAAGCTACTTTTTGTACAAACAAGGGTTTTTTTTTTAAAATTTAATTCAAATTATTAGGACTGTACTAATTATCTTTGAAATAGATCCAGAAAATTTATATTTATCTTTCAAAGGAGTTTTACAATTAATTTATTTTACTTCCAAATTTAGCTGAATTAGTTTCTCGCCGTGAAAACATTTTCCATAGCTTTTTTTTCACGTATATGATATTTTTTTCTTTAAGAAATGAACTTTAGTCTTTAATCTTTTCAAATACAATAAAAAAAGCAGTCAGAAACCTACACAAAATTATGATGAATCGGCTTTCAAAACTGTCCCCCTATTCTTTATTTCAACATTTTTGCTCGTATCTAATGTAGGAGAACATCGACACCTTCCTACAAAAGCTACAAAAAAGCATTACGTCAATATTACCTCTAAGCGATATATACATGCCACTGGCAATGCTTGTGAATGTAATATTCCCTAGACACTTCCTCCCTTGCAGATAGCTGGTTCCACCCGCCGAGGGTGAATTCCGCTGGCTGGCAGGGATATGAAAGAGGTTTCACTGTATTGCTTGATGAATTCATCTTACACGATGAGGAATGGTTATTATTCTAACACGCACACATGCACACACACACACACACACACACACACACACACACACCACACACACCACACACACACATATATATACATATATAATTTTCATGATTGAACTAATATTGTTCCATCGCTGAAGCACTTTATACACTTTAACTTCGGGTTAAGCGTAGGGCGTTGGTCACCGGTAAAATAAAAACACACGCCAGAAAAACATAACAAATGCAATAGAACGACGTTATTTCCACATTTCGAACAGTTACCCAATTGTCCCTATTATAAAAAGCATTCCAAATGGTTGAAGGGCAAGGTTAAAACGGTAATAACAACAAAGTTTAGGTCATGAACGAAGGCTTCGTTCTGTTGACATTGACTCACTTTCTACTTGGGTACCTGCCGTTAGACGGACACATCTATGGTTTTACACGCGGAAATCGTTCTATAAATTGTCCTCCGTAGGAGTCCAATGTGGGCCATTTTAAAATGTATATATATATATATATATATATATATATATATATATATATATATATATATATATATATATATATATATATGTATATATATTACTTGTTTATTGTTATATAAACATGCTCACATCCCGCTGCTACAAACAGCCACTTGTTTCAATCAAACAACAATAAACAAGTATTATCAGCTCTTTTTATTGAGCGCCATCTAACAACCTCGTTGAATTCACTAGTCCATTAATTTTTTAATATAAAAACCCGAGTATCACTGTCTGTCTGACGTAATGAACATTTAAATTAAAATGTTTAAAATTCAACGCTATTTCACACGGTTAATGGTAGCCGAATGGATACGGCCTCCACTAATCGAGCCAGAGATGTCTCGTGTCGCGGGGTTCGAATCGTTCGACTGGTAGTAATCGTGACACCCTGCACTGAAGAATCCCGAAAGGATGAAACACTAGTGTCTGTAGGTATTTAATTATTATAGCAAAAAAATAATTATATATATATATATATATATATACTAGCAGTTAGGCCCGGCTTTGCTCGGGCCCTATACACTGTTCATAACTTTATATGCATATGTATATATTAAAATGTGTGTATAGGTAAGGTAATGCCTTTCTAATTAATAAGGGTCCTTAACTACTATAGAGAAAAGTTGCTAGAGACCACAGACGGCAATTTTTTTTAAAACTTTAGCCTTTATTTTGACCCCTTAGTATTTATTGTTTTAGGCTCAAATAAAATTAAAATGTCTGGCCCATATCCAAGTAACCTACATCTAAAATTTGAAGTGTTTAGACCCAAAATTCTGGGGAGGAGTTTGGTAGAATCTGCAAAGGTCAACTCTTTCAACTTTGACATCTTGGCAGCCAGAATTTCGCTCAGAAACTGATTATAAAGATTGCTGCATCACTGAATACCTTTTATGTAAAATTTTAAATGCCTAAACCCAAAATTGGCTAAACAGTTTGTTAGAGATCGCAAAGGTCAAATCTTTTGAACTTTGACCCCTTGGAAGCCAAACTTTCAGCAAATAAAAACAAACGAATAAAAAGCTTGGCCTAGATCTGAATACCTTTTATGTAAAATTTCAAATGTTTAAACCAAAAGTTGGCTGAGTTGTTTGTCAGAGACCGCTGAGATCAAATTAAGAAAAAAAAATTGACCCCAATTTGAACCCTTGAACTTTTATTGTTTTATGGTGAAATTGAATTATAAAGTTAGATCCATGTCCAAGTACTCGATATGTAAATTTTCAAGTATTTAAGCCCAAAATTAGCGGAGGAGTTTGTTAGAGTTCTCAAAGGTCATATCGTTGAACGTTGACCCCTTAACAGCCAAATTTCTGGCTGAAACTCGAATAAAAAAAATTCCCTAATCTCAATATCCCGTATGTCGAATTTCGCGTATGTAGACCGAAAATTGACAGAGATATTTGGAAGGGAAATGTATACAGGCAGACAGACACACACACACGCCCTCTCTCTCTCTCTCTCTCTCTCTCTCTCTCTCTCTCTCTCTCTCTCTCTCTCTCTCTCTCACGCGTCTATTTTTTTTTACTTTGACCCCAATTTTGACGACTTTACATTTATTGTTTTGGGCTATAATAAATTAAAATGTTTGACCCATGTCCAAGTAACCTATATTTAAAATTCAAGTGTTTAACTCAAAATTGGCAGTGTCCACACGCACTTGCACATTCTAGTCCTGCTTTTTGCAAGTGCACCTTAGGGTAATGCGTCCTTCCAAATAGTTGCAATTAATCTTTTTAATCAGTTCATCAGGAGAAGGACTTTTGTCCCCTTACTACTATCCATCCCCACTCAGATGCCGTTTCATCACTATATCCCATCTATTCCATAACTTGGTAGTAGGTCCGCAGATAATGAAATCTACAGGCAGAGGCGGTTGTATGGAGTCGTTCTGGAGTGATGAACATATTTGCTCTCGCAACCTTTTTTGCACAGCATATCGTATCGAATTGACGCCAGTGAGTTTTTCGGATCTTCATTGAATAGTGCTATCATTGTCTTAGATCCATTGGTTTCCGCGACATCCTGTGTGTGCTTTTGTTGACAGAATGCTTTTGAACAGTCTTTCGTTGTCTTTTCTCTTTTGATGATTCGTTGTAACCCCGACTTCTTTCTAATCACTCTGTACACTGAATCATATCCGGTAAAGGCATAAAGAAACAATAGATCACGGTAAACTGCTTCACCAAGCACCTGTTTGAGAACCTTGATATTATAGGCGTAGGGTGTTACATTATCAGAGCAGAAATAGAGTGCAGCATATTTGGAAACATCTGTATGAAACAAGAAGAGAACAAGATCTGCGTCTTCAATAATGTTAGTTAGTCTGAAAGCAGACATACTGATGGCTGTCTTTGTGATGTCAATGTCAGCATGTCCTTCTGCTTAAATAACATCACATCCTTTCTGCTTCATTCGTTCCATGATCAGCTGGATAAGTACCTGCTTTTTTGCCCTATTCCGCAAGAAGTCGCCCTTTTTACCAGAAAATATTGTCCCCTCAGTAATGTTCACTTTCTTTACATTCAACTTTCGACTTCGCCTCTAAAGCGCACAGTCTTTTATATTTGGTCCGACATCATAATCATCAAACACCACAGTCGCTTGTCCATAGTTTTCAACTGCGAATGAAGCATTGCAATCGAACTATAGGTACTCCTTTCCTTCCATTTCAGACGGTGAAGAAGGGATCCTCTGTCTAGTATGTTGTGCTCTGCAAACCGGTGTCTGATTTTGTTTTGATATAATTTCTGATTGCTTCGGCAAGTTGTGGTTTGTCCGCCTGACGCAAGACCCTTTTTCCTACAAACAATGACATTGAGTATAAACACAGTTCATAGGACATGACATCATCTAGCCGAAGATTTCCCGTCCGGGAGACTACAAGAAACCTCTGAAACAGGAGTGCTGGGTCAATGCTACGACTGTCAGATACTTACACGTTCTTGCTGGATGCTAGAGTTTTTGCATTCAAATTCCGTTTGTGATAGGAAAACACTGATTGTCCGTCAATTTTTGTAACAATGTCTTTTCCGATTTCTAAGAGGTCCTGCACATTGACGTCTTCGTTGCTATGAATTCCTGTGACGATGTTGCTTAACGGTTCATCAGCTGAAAACGGTGTAACACTGTTCAGTTTTTCTGCAACTTTTCTGAAATCTATTTCATCTCTTTTTAACCGAGAGGCAGACAACTCCTTAGGTTTACCGCTTGTTGCATAACTTGTTTCGGCAAGATCTTGTATGGCAAGGTTGTAAAAAGATGACACAGTGGATGACATGTCCCAAATTATTCTCTGCTGCTCGGACATCCGACTCCCTCGTGTCAATCTGCCTTGGCTTTTGAGTGAGCGCATCAGTGTCTGCTCGATCACAAGATCGGAGCCAAGACCAGCCCAGTATTGGCTGCTGTGTAAGATTACATATAGCCCAGAGTGGAACTTCTGATGTACTTCAGGGTTGTCAATATTTTGGAGATATAGACGAGCCGACTTTAGAAAATTCGGATGGCCAGCGGCCGCGAATTTTTTGGTTTAAACATTTAAAATTTTACATAAAGGGTATTCAGACATGCAGCAAGTTTTTCAATTAGTTTTTTGGGTGAAAATTTGGTTGCAAAAGGGGCAAAGTTTACAGAGTTTACCTTTCAAGACTCTACCAAACTCCTCCGCCAGTTTTGAGTCTAAGCACTTGAAATTTTAGATGTCGGTTACGTGGACATGCGTAAAACTTTTGACTATACATATATGCACACACACACACACACACATATATATATATATATATATATATAAATATATCGTTTTTTTTATTCTGATGAAGTGTTATCCTTGCATTCGGATTCCATTGAAATATTATGCACACACACACACACACACACACATATATATATATATATAAAGTTATAGCGTTCGTGTGTGTATTTGTCTGTGTGTACAACTCCCTATGATCAAAGAAATATAAAGTGTATATAGTGTGTATAATCTCTCCTGGTCAAGAAATATTTATGCCCATTGTAGGATACTTCTGTCAAAGGAGACATTTATTTTATGCGTAACTTCTATATATAGCATTCTTCACATCACTTATACATCGACTGAGTTATGGTCATTAGCATATCACATTAAATTAAATCATTTTAAATAATTAGCTCGATTATATTACTTATTCAACATAATAGCCTTGTTAATACTGTACTATTTAAAAATATAATTTAAAATGTAATTATTTAGTTTATTTTCATTTCAATTTATATTTTTTTAACTTAAATTTACCTATTATTATCGTAAATCTGAAACCTTTTAATTTTCAAAACAGAAAACCAAGGGAAATAACTGTGATAGTTTAATTCTTTGAGCACGTTATTAAATATTTGTTTTCATTTCGAATTATTCTTCTAAACTGACTTATCATTTTATTTTTATTTCGGAGGTACTTTTTCGCTTGTTCTTAATTTTTAAGTAACCTTTTGGTACTCATGCAGAGAGTGAACTCAGAGTCCACCCGGCTTTCTCCGGAACATGACGCCAACAGCCGGAGTAAACCGAGCGTCGCCGAGGAAATTAAGCCGAGCGTCGCCGATGAAAGCATAACAAGAAAAGAAAACCTACCTTAAATTTGAAATTTTATTAACCGTAAAGAAAAATGAATAATAATATTTTTTGTTTTGTTTTGTTTTTGCTATATATATATATATATATATATATATATATATATATATATATATATATATATATATATATATATATATATATGAGATAAGTAAGATTGTTTGGTCAATGTCAAGTTTCTTTCCAACTCCTCAAAAAGCTTTAAAATGACGACTTTTCAAAGTTTTCGGTCGTGCCGAAAACGAATATCACATTTAAATTTGGGGCATGATATGAAGAAATTACTTTTTCAAAACGTGGGGATCACTGTCCTATATAAATTTAACCTAAAATGAGCACCCACTTTCTGTCCACCTAATAATTTCTTCATATCATAAAACAAATTTAACTGGTCCTGGATATGACCTTAAACTATATCTGATGGTGAGGCCCCAGCTTGCGGCCTTTGGGGAGTGTGGAGCCACCGTTTAATTGCCATTGCTCCCAGGTCCACTTTGACCTGGAGTGGTAGTACCTGTTAGGGTCCCAACTATGGGTTAAATAGAAATCGATTTGAAAAAAAAAAACAAAAACATAAAAATCAGATATCTTCTATTAAAAAACTTTTCTTCAAAATAACTGGATCTGAAAAGTGTTGATATGCCATAAACCAACCAACCAACAAATTTAACTATGATTTTTGTTTTTTGTACCCCCGAAAACCGGCGCCTTTTTTTTAAACTAAGAGATTCGTTCATTTTTTTATAAATTAGGACGCTAATAATGCCGTCAGTAAGCTTACACGAGCGGTTTTTTTAAACAGAATTTTTGTGAAATATTTAACTGCTGAAGCACCTGTTAACAACTATACAAGTTGTATAATGAAAAAAAAAGTATGTTTTTGTAAACTTACTGACAGCATAATTAGCGTCCTAAATTATGAGATGAAAAAATGAACGAATCTTAGTAAAAAAAACAACAAAAAAAAAACAGCGCCGGTTTTCGGAAATGCTGAAAACGAATATCAGTTTAATTTGTTTATATGAAAAATTACTAGGTTGCCAGAAGGTGGGTGCTCATTTTACGTTAAATTTATATAGGAAAGTGATCCCCCACTTTTTGAAAAAAGTCTTCATATCATGAAAACTACTTATCTGTCCGAAATTAAATGTGATATTCATTTTCAGCACTACCGAAAACCTATGAGAAGGTTTTTTTAGGAGTTGGAAAGAAACTTGACCTTGACCGATTTTTTGGTCGAGAAAAGGTTAAAAGGTAAGTCAAATAAACACTTTTTTTTTGTAAAGTTTTTTTTTTTTTCAAGAAAAATTGAAAAATAAAAATCTTTGTTTTCTGGGGTGTTATTTTTATTTATTTTTTTTTTTTTTCATTTATTTTCCTCAAGGAAAAACCTGAAAATGAAACAAAATTCGGTGGGATAGATTTTTTTTCTTTTTTTTTTTCATATTAAAACAGATATTGTTGATGTTTCCTCAGACCGTTGTTTTATTAATAGTGTGTTTGCGGAAATCGTATTCCGCATTCGTGCTGGCGGTCTTTCTGTGTTGCTCGCTCAAACGCCCACAATGGAAATTGTAGGTCTAGACTTGGCAAAAAAAAAAGGTACCAGTCCAGATGATGTAAAGGTTAGGCATGTGATAGTCTGACACCTCCAGGCATAGCCATCTTACCTTTCCTTGTCCACATGATGCACAAGTTTTCGTTCGTGCTAGTAATTTTTTTTTCTTGACAAAAGCCGAGAACTCCAGTTGGTGTTTCCAGCTGCTCACTTAAGGCTATAAAATTCATGTTTTTTATTCTGACGTTAAAAAAAATGTCGTCTGCTGCTTTGAATTTTCAACTCGCGTGAACACTTGTCGCGTTGAAAACTATCGCGCCACATTGTCATTGGTTCAGCTTTATATTTCGTCAGACGGCTTAATTTTCTCGGCGACGATCGGCTTACTCCAGCTGTTGACGTCATGTTCCGGAGAAAGCCCGGCGTGCGCTGAGTTACGTCTAGATCACTCTCTGCATGAGAATCAACCTTTTTTATTTGTTATTATTGAGTTATCCGATTTTTTTCACTGTATTTAGTAGTTTTACGCCGATATAATTCATCGTTCTGTTTATAATTGTTTATTTTTTATTAAAAAAATTATACCATTGAACTATAAGTGGTTTGTTTGCCATACTTATAGGTAAATGTGCACTGAACAGATAGCATAATACTTAAAGTTAAATTCAAATTTTGATGTATCCTTTCATTTAAATGCGAAAAAAATTGGGACGCTGAAAACGTACGCAGTAAAACAATACGTTGTAAAATGCAATTATGGTTGTCAGCGGATTAATGTAGATTTTTTTGTAAGAAAATTTTCGACATTTGTAGGTTTGGGGGGACGGACGCTTAGACACAATATTGCATTTATTTCTTGCGCAAACGAGTAGTTATTCATATTTAAAGACATTTAGTATCTAACGTAATCACTACAGTTTGGCAAGCAAGATGTCCGCCAGTGCATTTACTAGAAAACACGAAAAAGAGCCAAACGAGCCAAAAAAATAGCCCCAGGCCTCCTTTCACTTTCTCATGATTGGACAAATAATTATTTTTATGATAAAAAAAGACATTTGTTTTCGTTTTCTGACACAAACAGTTTTATTTTCTTCTGACACCAAATCTGATAATCAAACCCGTCGCAAATTTACCGTTTGCATGGTATGAACTCCTGGACCCTGGGATTTTTTGAAGAAATGTTAGTTTCAATAAAGTGGGGGTCATTGTTCTATGATAATTTAACCTAACATGAGCATCCATACGTTGACCCCCCCAAAAAAAAAGCATTTTGTTTATATTGGGGCGGGGGAAGGGGATGTCGACGGCGGTCGGGGGGATGTTGGGGCGTTGTTGTAATTGCACTATTTAGAAATGTTTCCTGTGAAGGTATGTTTTGCAATGAGCATAAATAAAAGACAAGTTCAGACGTTTAAAACCATTGGCGTAGACCTGACATCAGACTACTTCAGTCACGGTATGTTCTACGTTTCCATCAGAACAGGAAGTTCAGAAAAAAACTCTACATTCTGGCTCCAAATCAAAGAAGCAGAAATATAGTTTACCACGAAGCTCTTCAATGAAAAGTTCTACAAAAGGATATGATGAAAAACTGATTCGATCTGATTGCGGTATGTTTTCAGTATCCAATGTGTTAGTTAAGATTTAAGTATCGTGTTGAAATTTACAACCCTCTTACAACATCCACTTACTGGAAAGGTGTCCACAAATCGCGTACCTAAGTGTGCAGAAAAGTCCCGTGCGATGCGCGAATATCTTTGCTAGTAGTCAATAATATTCGTATAATAAATAGACAATATATATATATATATATATATATATATATATATATATATATATATATATATATAACTTCAGAAAAGTATACGTATGAAGAATTGATTTAAAAAGGAAATACTTTTGAAATGTATGAACAGTAATTACAGTTACAGTGAGAATAGAAAGAGTTAAACAGCATGCGAGGTTCATTTGTCAACAAAGCCATCGTCATGTGAACATTTTTGTTCGTGACATTAACGTTCTCGGAAGTTAACTACTGAGTACCAGTGATTGTTGTACACGACCATTTTCGTGATTCTGTAAGCACAGTGTCAATTGACAACGTTAACGTTTTCAGCGGCAAATGCAAGAAACAACACAACTCCCCCTTCATGTTGTTCATCCTGTTATATATATATATATATATATATATATATATATATATATATATATATATATATATATATATATATATATGGGGGGGGGGCTATTCGGGCAACCTAATGAATCATTCGATCAATCAACTTTCCCCGGTGCAAAGGAAGCGCGTAGATTACAAAATTGTGGATTAGATTATTCCGTTGCAGCGGAAATGAATTCGTGCCCTGAGTTCGGGGAATGAAACTGTCAGTTGTTTGGGCTCTGCGAAGATCAGTCACGCTGGAGGAAATCCCCATCTAGGTCGTCAAATACACCGACAACCAAAATCAGGTAGTTAAGGCTGACGATGTACACATTCGTTTATAGACTCACATCGGTTTGGTGGGATTAAGAGCGATAAAACAAAATGACCCCAACTTTAAGAATGGCAGAATGAACTAATCGCTTTCTTTATCTCTGTTTGTCTGTCTGTCTGTCTCTCTCTTTCTCCCCGCCCTCTCTCTGTCCTTCTCTCTCTCTCTCTCTCTCTCTCTCTCGATCTATCATTTTTTCTCTGTATCGATTTATCTGTCTCTTTGTCTGTCTCTCTGTCTCTGTCTGTCTGTCTGTCTGTCTGTCTGTCTGTCTCTCTCTCTCTCTCTCTCTCTCTATATATATATATATATATATATATATATATATATATATATACGATGGGGCTTTCCAAAAGTGATGCTCCCTACTTTTATTAAACCTGATTGGATATGAAAGGAATAGAAATTTCATTATTATGATAACTGAACCTATGCATTAGTGATCCGAGAGTTTTAGAATTAAAGAATGAACTAATCGCTTTCTTTATCCCTGTCTGTCTGTCTGTCTCTCTCTCTCTCTCTCTATCTCTCTTTCTCTCTCTTTCTCTTTAGCTATCATTTTTTATCTGTATCGATTTATCTATCTCTTTCTCTCTCTCTCTCTCTCTCTCTCTCTCTCTCTCTATATATATATATATATATCGATATGCGATAGGGCGTTCCAAAAGTAATTCCCCCTACTTTTTTAAAGCCTGAATGGATCAGAAGGGATTAGAAATTGCATTATTATTATTATGTATAAACTTATGCATTAATGATCCGAATGTTTCATCTCACTGTTGCAGATATTGACGGTGTGAGACTCTAATAAAAAAGCAACCCTTTGTCATGGATGTGCGTCAGAAACAGAGATGTGTCATTGAATTACTATCTTTATAATTCATATTCCTAAGTGCATCGAAAAATGTAGGCGCCTATATCAATTCTGAAGTAGAAAAGGCCTTTCGTTTGATGCTACCCCTCCCGTCTTCGTAGGTCTTAAAGTTTTCGGATTAAACAAGTAGGAGGCTTTACTTTGGAAATGGTCCTCACACACATACACACACTCACACACACACACACATACACATGGTTGCTTCCTTCAGTCTTGACAGACTATGGATACCGACTGTAAGAGTGCCTACGCCGAGATAAGCGGAGAGCACATACAGCGCCACACACACACACACACACACACACACACACACACACACACACACACACACACACTCATATATATAACTATTAGCGTGTGAAGCGATGCTCTTTGTGTAAACAAATTGAGCTTAGGTATTTGGACAATGTCAACATTGTTAATTAACTGCCCGTACAGCAGCAGAATAACGCAACGGTTAGAAGCTCTAACTGTCATATACCGGGTTTCTAACCTGGCTTGAGATAGTTGCTTGTCTAGCCACACTGATGAGCTGTGAAACAGCGAAAAAGTACAGTATGTGAATGACTATAATGCTCCCTATATTGGGTAGAGCATACTGGGAAGTGATATACAAATTACCATTAGTGTATGAAGCGATGCTTTTTGTGTAAAAAATTGAGCTTAGGAATTTGGACAATGTAAAAACATTGTTAATTCATTGCCTGCATAGCAGCAGCCGAGTAGCGCAACCGTTAGAAACACACCTATAATATAGGTAGTCGGGTTTCGAGCCTGGCTTTGGGTAGTAGCTTGTCTAGATACACTGATGAGCTATGAAACAGCGAAACAGTACTATATGTGAATGACTATATATATAGCCGTCCATACATATATATATATATATATATATATATATATATATATACTAGCCTGAGTGCCTAGTGTTGTTGAGCAAAAGAAAATGTGGTAGTAGGCAGGCAGGCTTGAATCCGTACCGAGAAGGAGAAAAGATATGTAAAAAAATAACATGGCGTTTTTGCTGTTGCGCCCATCGCCAACTCGGAAGTGACAAATGTTTAAATCAAAGCTAGTCAATCGAAGAGAGGGGATAAATTTCGAAAATATCGACGAAAAAGGCGACTCCTCCCAGTAGAAAAATGCCCAGTTGAGCGTGAAGGAGTTAATGTTTTTTTGCCAATTTTTCGATATTTGTCGTCCGAAGGGTCAAGCTTTCAAACGATATGGATCGCGTGAAAATCAATCGCCTTTGTAGAAAGTTTAAGCATGCATACATACATACATACATACATTTAAACAGACAGGCGAGATTTATTATATATATATATATATATATATATATATATATATATATATATATATATATATATATTAGCCTGGGTGCCCGGCGTTGCCTGAGTATTTGGATGTGTATGTTGAGCAAAAAAAAAAAAGCGGTCAATTTTTTTAAACTTTGACCCCTATTATCACCCCTTAAAATTTATTGTTTTGAACTCAACTCAAGTTATTACGTTAGATCCATGTCCAAGGAACCTATACCTAAAATTTCAAGTGTTTAAACCCAAAATTGTCGGAAGAGTTACGTAGAGTTCTCAAAGTTCAAATCGTTAAACTTTGAACACTTAATCGTCAAATTTCTGACCGAAAACCGATCACATCAATGTTCCCAAATCTCAGTACCCTGTATATCAAATTTCGAGTCTGTAGACTTAAAATTGACAGAGTTATTGCGTAGAGAAATGTACACACACAGACACACAGATACACAGACACACACACAGACAGACACTTTCACTTTTATAGACATATGGATATATATATATATATATATATATATAGAGAGAGAGAGAGAGATACATAGATAGATAGATAGATAGATAGACAGATAGACTAATAGATTAAACAAAAATATATACGATTACATAAATATATATGGAAACAATTTTTTGTTTATTGTAAAGATTTTACGCAAATATTATGCAAGTATAAATCATGTAGAATATCTGCATGAATATAATTACACGCAGCCTTTGAGACTTTACACGATCGGTCCCCACAGTCGAATGAAAATTTATTGGGTCGACTAAAAGTCGTAAATCACTCGCCCGCCAGTTGATACAATTTCTTGAAATAAAGAAACCGGAAAACTAATTTATTTTACGACGCTCAAATATGCGGTGACTTAGATTGACCTATGTCTCATCATTTGTGAATTCTTTCATCTCTAGCTGTGAGACCGTTGGAATATCGCATTGAAAAAAGAGTGGTTACGCTAAAGGTCAACAAGAGGTCAAATTTACACATTCGGCGTGTAGTCAAAATGTCGCCTTCATTTAACTCGCTGATTTTGAAATTCATTTGGAAAAAAATCTTCGACGCTACAACTACATACACTTCATGCTTACAAAAGTAAAGACGAACATTTGAAAGAGGAAAAACGCATTGTCCGCCAAGCATCTGAAAAAATGATTCTTATTTCTTTGGAAAAATAATATGAATGATGCTATATAAAGAAACTGGTGTTGTATTTTAACGTTTTGTTGAATATTTACTGAAATGTTTGTAGTAATAAAATAGTTGATTTACAAGAGTTAAACAAATATTTTCTTGTTAGATTATACACACGGTAATTTCTGAAAGTGTTGTAAAATTATTTACTATTATTGACTGAAACAAAGACACAAAGTCGGACGAGTAAAAATATTTTGGGGCGAGTAAATTTTCACTGACGCTCGACCGGCGATCGAGTGATTTTTTTTCCAAATCTCAAAGTCTGATTACACGTAATAGTTAACTCTAGATGATCATCCCATAAGAAAACCGAAAAATCTAATAGCGAATTAATTAAAATGAATGTTTAAAAGAATATGCAAATTAGCTAGATCTTTTGCTAGTGAATGTATTTCCACAGTCTATATATAAGAAAATTGTATTTTCTTTTTAAATAAATAGAAAAGAGGGGGTTTAATATGAATATCAATACACACAAAAGAAAAACGAATTTATACGAGTATATATATATATATATATATATATATATATATATATATATATATATATATATGCATACATTCAGAAGAAAACAAACTAATAGAAACGTCTCGGGAATTTTTTTTATTTATTGTTATTGTTGTTGCAGGATTTATTGGTTCAATTATTTTATGTTAATTTCTTATAATGCATATTCGCAAAAAAAAAACAAAACATTTAAGCAAGAAATCTATCAGATTTTCAAAGAGGTCGGATTTACGGTGCTCTTATGACAGGTGCTACTGCCAATGAAGTTGTTATATATATATATATATATATATATATATATATATATATATATATATATATATACATATACATATATATATGTCTGGCTGTAAAACTAATTTTATATATATATATGTATATATATATATATATATATATATATAAAATTAGTTTTACAGCCAGCTAGTTTTATATATATATATATATATATATAAAATTAGTTTTACAGCCAGACAACCTCGTAGCTCATAAAACGTCTTTATCCAAATTTCAAATATTGAACATCTTACTGTTTATTTCGTTAAGTACACAGAAATGCACAATTCTTAACAGCACATAACTCATCAGAAGCAAAGGAAATTGTCAACTTTAAAAGGAAATAAAGGAAGATTCCTGCCTTTTAAAAATTAAAAAAATCATCACGACTCACAAAATGAAAAACCAATCTTTGTTTAGCTCTCAAACTTCCGATCGAACACTAGCAATTAGAAGGATCTATCGAATTAATGTATAGAGAAGAATACATCAGATATTCTTCTAAATACCTCTAGATACTAAACAGAAATCCTATATCACTGTACAGTCTAAACTTAATGGAAAGGTACTTTATTCATAAAGTAAAATACAAACACATTTCACCAATTGCTTACACGTTATTTCGTTTTAAACGTCATTCTTTTATATACTTTTTCACTAGCAGTACAGTCCACCTTTGCCTGATTCCTATGTACTGTCCATAAATTTATGTGCATATGTGTATATATATATTAAAAATTTTGATTCATGTCCAGGTTACCTACATCTAAAATTTCAAGTGTTTAGGCCCCAAAATAGCTGAGGAGTTTAGTAGAGTCTGCAATGGTCAAGCCTTTCAACTGTGACCTCTTAGCAGCCAAATTTCTGCATCAAAACTATTTAAAAAGCTTGCTCAATGTCTGAATACTATTTATGTAAAATTTCAAATGTTTAGACCCCAAATTTGCTGAATAGTTTGCTAGAGACCGCAAAGGTCAAATGTTTTGAATTTTGACCCAATGGTCGTCAAATTCTTGTCAAAAAAACCCGATTAAAAAGCTTGTTTTATGTCTGAATACACTTTATGTAAAATTTCAAATGTTTAAACCAAAAATTGTCTGAAAGGTCAAGTTTTTTAAACTTTGACCCCAATTATTATTATAGATACATAGATTGTTTGAGTTGTTAATGACCTGTTTGGATTTTTCAATTTTTTTTTTTTTTTTTTTAGTAAACAGACGTATCGCATTGTGTCTCTGAAATAGATAACATAAGATTTTAGTGGCTGAGATGGCGGCTGTATCAAGAGTGATTGGTTTTGAAACTGATGAAAGCTTGTGAAAAATTCTCCTCTAAACAAAATTCTGGAAGTAAACAAAAGCTATCTAAAAGAGACCATAGAACCCTTGTAAAAACTGGGGGTAAAAGGCACACACCTACCACACAGGATATTATAGCAGAGCTAAAGTAATCTGGATGATCCCGTTTCAACAAATACTGATCGCTGAGAGCTTCACAGGTCTAACCATCCGAAAACTACTGCTTTCAATTATTTTACATTAATCTGTCTAACTCTTATATATATATATATACTAGCAGTTCAGCCCGGCTTTGCTCGGGCCCTATTCACTGTTTATAACTCGCCCTACGTGTGAATACACTTCATGTAAGATTTCAAATATTTGGACCAACATTTTTCTGAGTACTTTCGTAGATACAGCATAGGCTAATATTTTAAAAATTTGATGACAATTTTGACCCCTTAATATTTATTATTTTGGGGCTCAAATCTTTACATACATACATTTAACTAAATATTTTCGACCCAAACCGATGAAGAAACTTGCCCTATATCTGAATACCCTTTATGTAACATTTCAAATGTTTAGACCAGAAATTGTCTGAGTAATTTGCTAGAGACCACAGAGGTCAATTTTTTTTTAACTTTGACCTCTATTATGACCCCTTAGCATTTATTGTTTTGGGCTCAAATTAAGTTATTAAGTTTGATCCATGTCCAAGTAAACTATATCCAAAATTTTTAAAGTGTTTAGACCCAAAATGGGCGGAGAAGTTTGGTAGAGTTCTCAAAGGTTATATCGTTGAACTTTGACACCTTAACATAAAAATTTCTGACCGAAACTCAAGCAAAAAGATTTTCCCAAATCTCAATAACCCGTATGTCAAATTTCGAGTTAGTAGACCGAAAATCGACAGAGTTATTGGGTAGGGAAATATACACAGACAGACACACACACATATACAGACATGTCCACTTTTACATATATATACTAGCAGTTTCCCCCAGTACAGTTTAATAACTTTATGTACATATGTACATATTTAAAAGTGTGAATACGTACGGTAATGCTTTTCTATATAAGAGGCTTCCTTAACTACCATAGAGAAAAGTTGGTAGAGACCGCAAATGTCACATTTTTTCAAAAATTTGACCCTAATTTTGCTGCCTATACATTTATTGTTTTGGGTTCAAATCAAATTAAAATGTTTGACCCATCCAAAATTGGTGGAGGAATTTGTCAGAGTCTGCATAGGTAACCTATTTCAACTTTGACCTATTGGCAGCGAAACTTTAGCCCAAAAACTGATTAGAAATCTTGCTGCATGTCTGAATACCCTTTATGTAAAATTTCAAATGTTTACACCCAAAATTAGCTTAATAGTTTGTTAGAGACCGCAAATGTAATATCTTTTAACTTTGACCCCTTGGCAGCCAAATTCTCGGTCAAAAATCGATTAAAAAGCTTTCCATTTGTCTGAATACACTTCATGCAAAATTTCAAATGTTTAGACCTAAAATTGGCTGAGCTATTTGGTAGAGACCCAAACCGATGAAAAAGCTTGCCCTATATCTGAATACCCTTTATGTAAAATTTACAAATGTTTAGACCAGAAATTGTCTGAGTAATTTGGTAGAGACTGAAGAGGTCAAATCTTTTTAAATTTTGACCCCAATTTTGACCCCTTAACATTAATTGCTTTGGGCTTAAATCAAATTATAAAATTTAATCCATGTCCAAGTAACTTATATCCAAAATTTTAATTTTTTTTTTTACCTAAAATTGGCGAAGGAGTTTGGTAGTTGCCAAAGGTCAAATCGTTTAACTTTTACCCCTTTACATCAAACTTTCTGGCCTAATCCCGATTAAAAAGATTTTCTCAAATTTCAGTACCCGTTATGTCAAATCTCAAATATGTAGACAAAAAATTGTTCGAGTTATTGCGTAGGGAAATGTACATAGACAGACAGACACACAGGCATTTTCACTTTTATATATATATATATATATATATATATATATATATATATATAATTTAATTTTTACTTATTTTACTTATTGCCAGTCATTTGAAAAGGTCTGGAAACTTTTTAATTTTTGTATTTTAATTTTTCTTACCTGATGAAATCAAATCTGATTGAAACAGCATGCACATTGTAACAAGGTGTGGCTGTATTTACATAAAGAAAAAAATTGATTACAGAAAGATTAGAGAGATCGGGCTACTTTTAAGTGGGTCACCCTGCATATCATTCTGCTTAAACGTTTCATACTGAACGTAAAATAGTGCATTTATGAAAAATGTCCGTTTATCGTCCAAGACTATCAAAGTTATATGTAGTATAGATAAAAAGATGCGCTAAAATCGAATTAAATGTCTCACGAATGTTTTTTTTTTTTATCAACCAATCCATCGTTAGTAGAGCCGGTCAAATTTTATTTAAAAAAAAAAAACAGGATTTATTTGTGTGAATTGATAAAAAAGACTACGGAATAATTAAAGCCTCTATCGATCAGTTCCCAAGCGAAGCTGATTTGGATATAAACTAGAGATCTACTCTCTCAGTCAAAAAGCGACCCCTTCTCGTAGGAAAGTGCCCAGTTGAGGGTGAAGGAATTGATGTTTTTAGCCAATTTTTCGATATTTTTCATCCGAAAGGTTCGAGATTTAAAGTGATACCGTACTCGTGAAAATCAGTCGCCTCTCTCGAAAGTTTTAGGCACATATACATACATACATACATGCATGCATGCATGCATACATACATACATACATACATTTAAACAGACAGGCGAGATTGAGATTAATTTACAAATTGACAATTATCTTCGTTTGCAAGCACTGCTATAAAACAGATTAAATTTAAATCATTTTTGAACTTTAAAAATGCAAATAGTCGTGATGGAGTTATTAGCAGAAAATATTTGCCAGCTGTTCCTCTATCAGTATAACCCTGCCGTATTCTAAGCAAGCGAAACATCAAAGGCTTAGACATGGACGTTTGCGTGTCAATTGGCCCGTATTATAGGCAAGACCACCTTGCTTCCAAACATGTTAAGCTTCAACTTTGACCTTCAGAATTTACAGGGCTTTATTTTTACGGCAGCAGTGTGGGCCTTTAACCGATAAATCATCTTGCGTAAATACGGTTGTGTGACGCAAATCTATCTCTTTGCTGACGCACGCACGACTGTCTATCAAAAAAAAAAGCTTCTGTTTATATTAGCTTGTTTATTTAGCTTAGATTCTGTGCATTTCTAGGCTTAATGTCTTTAAATATACATATGTACGTTCTTTTAATGAAATGATACATTTCATACGCACGGACACACATACATACGCACGCACGTGCACAAACTTAGGGATCGATTTGTAAAGTTACCGGATTTTGGTTTGGCATAGTCTACATAATCATAAAACTTTGTGGACCGTCTTTTCTTTCTGTATTCTTGTCTTCGACGATCGGGCAATTCCATATTTTAAAAAGGGATGAGAAATGAATTTATATATATATATATATATATATATATATATGTATATATATGCATATATAATTATCTATATGTATATATATGTATGTATATATATGTATATATATATATATATATATATATATATACATGTGTGTGTGTGTGTGTGTGTGTGTGTGTTAGCTTCCTTCATTTGCGTCTTGACAGACTATGGATACCTACCGTAACAGTGCTTGCGAGTAGAATATTTGTCGCAAAAGTTTCGCAATCTCAATCAAACCTCTCCTGGGTCTGCATTATTGAAGACCAGTGGCAAGTAGAGGTTCAGGACAACTAGAAACAATGCCGAGATAAACGGAGAGTACACACAGTGTCTAAAATTCCCAATTAGTCACCCATCTCGAACTAGCCAGGCTCAACGTTGCTCTGACGAGAACCGGTGTGTCAACGTTATTATGCTGTATATATATATATATATATATATATATATATATATATATATATATATATATATATATATATATAAGAGAAAGGAAATTACAACTCTAAGTTGAGCTTTACAATCAAAATTTATTGTTGAACTGAATACTCCAAAAAGCAATTTACAAAGTCCTTATTCCGCGGAGTTTCAAACAATGTTATTGTTGTTATTCTCCTCATCAGAGGACATAAAGAAATCAGCAAATTATATCTGTAGCAATGCTAGAATTTGCAAGTTTAGGCATTAAGTCAAACCGCAATTTATTGTAGTTATAAATTGCCAAATAAAAAAAGTAAAATGGATATATATATATATATAAAGTCATCCACATACAGTACTGTTTCGCAGCTCATCAGTGCGGCTAGACAGTCAACTACCTCAAGCTAGGATTGAAACCCGACCGTTTGTACGGCAGTCAAGGCTCCTAACCATTACGCTATTGGCGGCTGCTTGAACGAGTAGTGAGTTTAACGATGTTTTGACATCGTCCGAAATACCTCCGCTCGATTTGTTTACACAAAGAGCGTCGCTAATATGCTAATGGTAATTCGTGTTTCACTTCTCAATATGCTCAACTCAAGGTGAGTATATATATATATATATATATATATATATATATATATATATATATATATATAAACCGCGCATAATATTTCAGCTTGCATGAGAATCCTCTCAAGTTGATCCGAAATGCGAAAATGGTTCTGTAGAGAGAATGTGGTCCAAAATAAGTCCAGCGTGACGATGCATATAATCCGATTCGTTTTCTTTCCTTTTATTGCTCGGTCACATTTGACTTGACACCGACTTCTCTTTAGGCTACTGCACTGCCCGAAAAAAAAAAAAAACAATTTTCATTATTTCAGCTATTTTGAGGCTTTCCAATCGGATTATATGCATCGTCACGCTGGACTTATTTTGGACTCCATTCTGCTGTTTACAATATAGGAAAATTTATTGATGATGTAATTATGTGATTGAAATTTAATTTAGATTAACCACATATGGTCGCTTTCCCGTCAAATATTCATCGAAAATGGATATTTACAGCAAATCGACCATTGTGGATCGTCTTTTTACTATTTAGGAAATTAAAGATTCAATGAGATTCCTATTTCAATCACCTAAACCATTTAGTGTGAAATGAGTTTAGGAATTAATACCCAAACCTAAATACTATTATTACTTAAAAAAATAGCATTAATACACTAAGTTAGATAAAGTTTGTAGAGAATGCTCTGTTTTATGGTTGTTTTAAAAACGGAACGGAAATTTAAATTTCGTTTGATTTTAGATTTGGTACTTTTTTTACATTACGTCCAACTCATCGTTCACATTCGAGATGTCAACTTTTATAGGGTTTCGGGTATGCTGACAATGTTAGGTGTGTCAATCCCGAAAGCCATTCTTAAACTGAGAGGTGTCTATTCCAAGGACCGTTCTTAACATGGGTAGGCTAGGGTGTTTATTCGTTGTAACCGTATCCGACAACCTATAAGTGTCGACATTTTCAATGTGAAAGGTAAGTTGGACTTATTTAAAAAATGTAAAAAAATAACAAAAACTGACTTTTTTCGTTTAAAAATGAAATTATTTCCCTTTCGTTATTAAATTGTAGTATTTTTTTATCTTTCGTTTTTTTATATAGAAAAAGTACAATTCATGAATGTTATTCTTTTGATTACTTTTGTTGGGGGTACAATTTAAAAAGAAAAGGTTACAACGGAACGAAATTTAAATTTCCGTTCCATTTTTACAACAACCGTAAAACAGTGCATACTTCGCAAGTTTTATCGTAAGTTATAAACATCTAGATCTACTTAAGTTATATTAGAAACCGAGCGACCCCTAAAAATCTGGTACCTGAGTGTCAAATCTGTTTAAAATATTTAAAAAAAAAATAGAACCTCTCATAAACACATTGGCATTTATGTGCTTTCGCCCTTCCGTTGAGTGTTTCCAATAAGAAAGATTGATTTAGTACTAGGATTTATATTAGAAACTGAGCACTTTTTAAAATTCTTTAATTGGTGATTTTTTTTTTTTTTTTTTTGCATTTTGGTTGAATGTGTTAGTTTGCAATCACTACGAATCCACTCAAAAAATTGAACAAAAGACGGAATTAAAAAGAATGATACTCATGCAGAATCTGGCCCGAATCCTCGGGATTCCAATTATCGTTTGGGTTCGACCTGCAATCAAAGAATTCAGTCAATCGTTTTTCAAATGTTGAAATACTAAAATCAACAGTTTATTTGCTTTTTTCCATAATTAATTAATGATGGGGTATTTTTTTCTGTTTATATTCTTAACATCTGTTGACAAACAATAATTGTACATTCTCTTGAAAAAAAATCAAACTTTTCTCTACTTTCACTTAATTATTTACAGTTTTTATATAAAGAATCCATCTTTTTTTAAATAAAAATTCCGTTTTCAAAAAGATACGATTACTGCCAAATTTTCTTTACAAAAAACAAAAAAGATGCAAGTTTTCTTGAAAAACAACTTTCGCCTTATAATTTATGGTAAAAATTCATCTTTAAAAAAAAAGCCAACTTTCATTGATATAAAAATTGTAAAGAATAATAAAGGTATATAAACAATACAAAATGCAATTTTTCTTGAGGAATATATATATATATATATATATATATATATATATATATATATATATATATATATACACAATAAATTAACAGTAGGTTTTTGTTATTTTTCATTTATTGTATTTCTATTTTTTTTCCGATTTGTTTGTTTTGAAATTCGTCTGCGTCTGTTACTTTACTTGGCTTAATACGGTGACTGTCGGTCAAGCCCGAACCATAATTGAGGAAAAATCCCGACGATCCGGGTCAAATTATGCAAGAGTACCAAAAATGTATATGCAGGATTTCCATTGTACAGGTCGGCCGAAAACCGATTAAAATTTATATATATATATATATATATATATATATATATATATATATATATAGAGAGAGAGAGAGAGAGAGAGAGAGGAATAGAGAGAAAGAGAAAGAGAGAGAAAGGGGAAAGAAAGGGAGAGAGCACTTAAGAAACTTTGAAATCTCTTTTTCAGTTTTATGTATTTATGTATGTGTTTTCTGTCGCCTTATTGCTTTTTTTTTTATTTTTCTGAAAGCTACTCAAATAGTCACTGAACATGAACACTAATAAGCCGAGGCTGGCAACAAACGAATTACCAATGGCGTCTTAATTTAAGAAAGTTTCCGTCACTTTTCAAGCATGCTAAAAATCAAAAGGCGGACATTTTATCCGTTTAAAAATTCACCTTTTCTGTAATATTACCGTATGGATCTGATTTCCCCCAAAATTTAGCCGAGAGCAAGAAATGCCTAGAGCCATTAAGCAAGTTAACCGACTGCCAGATCTTATTGGCTTTTTCCTTAACTCTAGCTTTATTTTTCTAGCACCACGACATCATGCCGACCGAACTATTTACATATGACGCTAGCAGTGTGTCAGATGATGCTTAGAAAACATTGGATCAATAATGGTGCCGACCATTGCGCCATTTCTATCTACTGTTCGTTAAAATTCTGAGTTGGAAGGTTAAACAAAAATGGCGTTATTGAAAGAAACGAAGACTTGGGAAGAAGCGACAAAAGAAAAACATGACCTTTTTGTATTTTATTTAAATCTTATTTATTTTAGTGCCTTACCCCGTCGCCCCCCCCCCGCTCTGCATTCAATTCTCAACTCGAATCTAGTTGTAAACCCTGGAGCTATTTAAAATGCCAAGTTCATATTTTTATGTTTCGGACACTGTTTCTGTTTGTTCAACTCGACCTACGGACAGATATATTGACAGACTCGCATGTCAATATTTTTTCAATTTTTATTCAAAAGATAAAATAAAGAGTCAATAAAATAATAATTTGGCGGGGAAAAATATGCTAAAAGCATATAAGTGTTATATTAACTTGTTTGACGTTTTCATATTTATTCTTGATTTTGAATTTTTCTTTTAAAGATTTTTTAATTGACATTGTCTCCTGCGACAAGTTCATGTCTATAGCAGACGGGATCTATTTTCAATCTACTTTGCTGATTGCCGAAATGATATGGGAAGGATATTTACTAAAGTGAAATATTAATATTTCTAGTTTATTTCACGTTGGCATCAACTCCTGATGCAACACATACAGTGCTAAGTATTGAGCTGTTCTAAGAGAGAGAGAGAGA
Organism: Euprymna scolopes; assembly: GCF_053919585.1. NCBI lineage: Eukaryota > Metazoa > Mollusca > Cephalopoda > Sepiida > Sepiolidae > Euprymna > Euprymna scolopes. The sequence goes on along the minus strand of NC_136482.1, from coordinate 166,843,796 downwards.
GAGAGAGAGAGAGAGAGAGAGAGAGAGAGAGAGTATTGTGCGAGTTGAAAGTTAAATCCTCAATAAAGACGACACTAAAAATATAAATAAGATTGCTTAAGACATCTACGCTGCTATAGCTGACAGAACGAGAAAAATATACCCCGTGTATTAAATAAAATATTCCGTGTACGGAATTCGACAAGAGCACTTGAAGAATGTCGGAGGTTACATGAGCCAAAGCTTTGAGAGAGTACAACAGTGTCTTCGGAATTAAGTGGGCGCTGACCTTTTCACATCACTACATTCTCTTTCTTACAGAATAGACGATGCGAATCTATCTCTGCTTTATCTCAATTTTCATGGTAGATGCTCGACTGAGCTTCAATCCACTGTGTTTTTCCTGTAAAATGTTTGCAAAAAATATTCGTCTATTTACAACAACCGTCAACAACTTGCTTCGCTCTCTACCCGTGCCTAAAATTAAACGAAAGTTCCATGAGCAGAGTTTCTTTTCTCGAACTGTTTCTCTCTGGAACAAGATACCGGGAGGGGGGCTGTTTCCGGTTGACTATTACATAGTTGTTTTCAAGTTCAATGCAAATAAATTCTTCTTGAACCGTCCCAAATCACACTATTACTGATTATCATGGAGTTGTCTCACTAACAACGCAACACTTATTAACCCTTATTTTTAAGCGGCTTTCTGAACTTAATAAGTGGTGATTTCTGTTATGTGTTGTCCATCAGCTGTCTATTTCAGTCTCCATGTTCTCATCGCATTTTCAAGCACGTTGATGATTCTGATTGGTATTTTATACATTTCTAAGTATTCTATTATTCATGTTTGCGGGATTCTGTCGTATGCCTTTTCGTAGTCGATCCATGCCATGGCTAAATTCTTTCTCCCTCTTTTTCCCTCCTTTAGGATATTTTCATCTATGTAAAGCAGATCATGTGTTCCTCTTTTTCGTTTCTGGTATCCTTTCTGTTCCTCGGGGAGAAGTCCACGATTATTTAGGGAGTGGTAGATTTGTTCCCTCAGTTTTGCTCTAAGTATTTTCAACCTAGTGTGTAAGCACGTGATAGGCCTATAGTTGCTGGGAGCGGTTCCTTTCTCTGTGCCCTTCTGTATTAATGTGGTTCTGCCTTTTGTCATCCAATCTGGCACGTTTGTTTCCTGTATACATTTCATGTTTTAGGCTAGTCTTTCCTGTAGCGTTTTGAATTTTTTGAACCAGTATGCATGTATCCCGTGGTGTCTTGGTGCTCTCCAGTTTTCCATTTTTCCTGTGGTTGTCTTTAGGGTTTCCTTGCTGATTTCATTCACTGTTCGTTCTTCGATTTGTTGTAACTCTTCTTTCATGTCTTTCAGCCATTCGGCATTTCTGTTGTGATCCTGTCATTCTTCCCATATTTTACTCCAATAGTTTGTTTCTGTCGTGTTCGGCCCTTCTGTTTTTGTTTTTCCTCCGTTCACGTTTTGGTAGAATTAGTTTCATTGTTTTCATATGTCCTGTTTTGCTTGCACTGTTCAGCTTTATATCTATATCCTCTAAATCTCCCTTCTTTTGCTGCGATTTTTTGCTTCAGATCTTTGTGTTTCTTGTTTAGCCTGTCACTGCTAGTCACATTTCCAATTTTCAATTATCCCCACATCGCTTTCTTTCTGTTTATCATTTTGGCTTCTTTTTTATGGTTGCTGATTTGGGTTTTTAGCCTCGTATCCCGTTCAGGTCTTGTCGTTCATTATTCCCTGCGTTTTTTTTTCTGTTTTGAACTTCATACTTACCATCTTGACGCCTGCGTATATCAAATTGTTTAGGTCAATGATTGTGACTGTTGCAATGTGTGGGTGGAGCTTGTTAACTTTATCTGTTTATGTTTTTAATTGTTTTCTGCTTTTAGTTCTTTAATAATTTGAAGTTTTGTTTTGCCGCGTTCATAAACTGTATTATTTTTTTTATTATTTCTTCTGCTTCATCCTCTTTTATCTCTGTTACATTGTTATTGATTTCTTCGTTTGTGGCGTCTAGGGTTTGTAGGTCCACCGCTTAAGCTGTTTCTATTTGTAGAACTTCTACACGTGTGTTCCCAATGGGCGATGCTTTTAATTATTATTATTATTATTATTATTATTATTATTATTATTATTATTGGCTCACATGGAGTTTTCACACAAGTCAACAAACGATCTGATTGGAAACCTGTGGTGTTCTCTGGAAACTGAGTGACAACAAGTCTCCCCAGACGTCCAGTTCTCTCCACCTCCTTCGATAGCATTTGCAAATGAATTTGCATCATCGCAACAGCCTCTTTCCATTGATTTCTTGCCGGCAGTGGCCATTGGTTTATACTGGAATTTGAATAGCACTAAGTCTCCCCAAAGTCCCAGTTCTCTTTGCGCTTGTCCAACCGAAGTCTGGTTGGCGCTCTCTCCTCAGTCTTTCAGTCCTTCTTGACCCTTCTCAGCTCTTTGGTGTCACTTTTTTATTGGGAGGAGCGGTGGTGAAACTGTGAGGGGAATGCAGGATGGGGGTGTAGAACTTGTAGATATGCAGCTTCGGTGTTCTTCATTCCCTGTAACGCTTATTCGTTATATTGTCTTCTTGTATTATTCTCCGCATTCTAGGTTTTTCCTTAATATTTCAGTCGTTTTTATCATCGTTAGTCGTTGTACCTTTGCAGTTATTCCTCTGATTCCAATTTCTGACATTCTTTTCTCGAAGTTTTTTGGAATTGTTCCTAGTGCTGCTACTATTATCGGTACTATTTTGATTTCTTTTTAACTCTCTGGTTAGCTCTGTGTATTTGCTTCGTTTCTTCTCACCCTGTGGTCAGCTTGGAACAGCAAAGTCTACGATTTGACAGGATTTTTCTTTCTTGTTAATTATTACGACATCTGGTCTTCTTCCTTGGATGGGTTTGTCCGTCTGTATGTCCATGTCCCATAGGATTTTGTGGTTCTCGTTTTCGAGTGCTGTTGCGGGTTTATGCTTGTACCATTTGTCTGTACGCTCAAAATGCAGTCGTTTGCGCAATTCCCATTTATTATTGTTGTTGTTGTTATTATTATTATTGTTGTTGTTATTATTATTATTATTATTGTTATTATTATTATTGTTATTATTATTGTTGTTGTTATTGTTATTATTGTTATTGTTATCATTATTATTATTGTTATTATTATTATTGTTATTGCTTTTATTATTATTGTTATTATTATTATTGTTGTTATTGTTATTGTTATTGTTATTATTATTATTGTTATTATTATTATTGTCATTGTTATTGTTATTGTTATTATTATTATTGTTATTGTTATTATTATTATTGTTATTGCTATTATTGTTGTTATTGTTATTATTATTGTTATTGTTAATGTTATTATTATTGTTATTGTTATTATTATTATTATTGTTATTGTTATTATTATTTTTATTGTTATTATTGTTATTGTTATTATTATTGTTATTGTTATTATTATTATTGTTATTATTATTATTGTTTTTGTTATTATTATTGTTATTATTGTTATCGTTATTATTATTGTTATTATTATTATTATTATTGTTATTATTGATATTGTTATTGTTATAGGTATTATTATTGTTGTTGTTGTTATTATCGCATACAGTATTTGTTTCTTCATTTTACCAATGCCTATTATAACTTTCAATGTTTTATAATTCGCTTTCGTTATCAAATTTGTTCTTTTAATGTATCAGCTCTGCATATTTACAGTAATTAATTAGTTGGGCCAAATAAAACCAACATTTCGTTCTTTTATGATTTACATTTTTTTTAGATTCGTGTTCAATGAATGAAAGAGCAGACTATTCGGCTTGTTAACCATTCTTTTTGTATTGTATTTTCACATTGTATTTTCACATTGTATTTTCACATTGTATTTTCACATTGTATTTTAACATTGTATTTTCACATTGTATTTTCACCCTTCATTCTTTTGTACATGTTGGCATACTTATACTTTTTTTGTCCAAGTAATTTGTATTTTGTTCCTTTTTAATACTGATAGATACAATACTACTGAATATTATACAGTATTTAATTACCTGTGTATTTCCCTTCTATTTAATATTAGTTCCACGGAATAAGAAATATATTTAATCGACAAATATGTTTTATTAACGCTGATATTTTTTAATAAATCGCACAAACAATTACTTTTATTGCTATTATATTATATGTATATTGATATATATATGAAGCTTTTTTAATATCATATACTATTCTTTGTAGATTTTTGAATATCATATAATACTCTAATGATATCCGAAAACCAGACTGCAACTAAAGGAAGTCACTCTCATATTCTTGCCCAGGGTTGTTATACTGGCATTTTAAAGCAACATTTCGAGAGTTTAAGCATTTTTGAAGCAGTTTAGTTTTTAGAAATTGTATTTTAACTTTTTTTAAAGCGTAACGTATAGACTAACTGAGAAATAAAAAGCATAATATTATATAGATAGGTATTAATTACAAAGTTTTTGTTTTCAAGGACTTTTGTTGTCTAAAGACATAGTGGCAATCTTAACTCTATAAATAATGTGTCCGTCTGTCTTTCCGTCATTCGTAAATTTTCCCTCACTCACAATTTTTTAAGCATATTAAATACACTGCGGAATTTGTCAAATTTCGAAAGATCAGACATTATCATAGAAAATATTGGAATAATAGACAATAAATTTCTAACAAATATAACAGATGTTTGTATAATCTGTATTTAACGATGTTCTGATCTTGAGGGTTATTTACACAATATTTAGGTCGATGTAACTCCAGGCCTTCTATAAGTGTACCTTGTTGTTATACCGGCCTTCCTTGAACAGAGTAATTCCAACACCGGCGAGAGAGATGCGACTGCACTTCAACTGCTAGCTGAATGCCCAGCAGATATACACGCTTTCCTATCTTTGTACATTATTGTTAATACACTTGTTCCTTAACCGAACCTCGACTTGATTGTTCTTATTTTCACTGTTGTTTCACGGCACAACACTTGTCAAACTCGGCAATATTCTATCGAACTCGGGAATCTGCACGGAAGTTCGGACGGAACCTTTTATTAAATCCACGTGGGTAGCCTGCTTTCGTTCCGTGAGTCATGACTGGGTAGACGTCTTACGTAACTCACAATCATATTTTGGGTCGCCTGTACTGAGTATTGAACTTTCAGTCTCCAGGAATGAAACTTATATAACTGAATGGCATCAATATCCACACAACCCCGAGTTCTTGTCGTCTCCAATTTCTTTATTTGCCGATATTTGGCCTCATGAATTTCTTTCTTATATAATATACCATGGTATTCTGCACAGATAGGATCTTCATAAACTTGGTCTTCTATCACTACTGCCTCCGCTGTATTCTGCGCGTTCGCCTCTCAGGTCGAATCCCTAACTCGACCATACGTGCTAGATGTAACATCCTTGGTCTGGAGGAAACTCTGCTGAAAAGAAGACTCTGGTTATTCGGTCACGTGCTGCGCGGACCGGGGGATGAATTAATCTATCAATTAGTGGCACCCATTGCACCTACAGGTTGGAAGAAACGCTAAGGCGGTCAATTTAAAACTTGGCTCGCGACAGTCAAAGCAAATATGAACATCGTGTTTGGTCCTCGCGTTTTTGGTATCCATCGCTGGAACCATGAATGGCTGGACCATACCGTCGACTCTGCTGCCGACCAACGAGGGTGGATGACTTTGACGCAAGATGCGGTTCACAGCATTGGAGCCGGCTTAACCCATCCCGGGTGAGTGCTGCTACGGGTACAGGCTAGCTAGGTATTCCTGTAGTTCGACAAAATAAAGATTCCCGATAATAAAGTAGTAAATAAATATTATTAATAGCGTCTTGAAATTATTTTGATAGACCAGCACAGTTGTTTGCATTAACGATATTTTGGCGTTAAAAATAAGTTAGTAGTTCATATATACTAGAATTTACGTCCGTGGGACTCATGATTCTGATTTGTCAAACCGAAATGCACTTCACATTAAACAAAATGTCAATAAAACTGTGAAGAAAGATGCATCAGAAACTCGCTTGCGTCATTTATTAGTCGTTTGCAAGCGACCATAAGTCACTCCGTCGGTCCTACGGCCGGTCTGTCGATCGATCGGTCTGTCAGTCTGTCCGTAACACTTTTGTGCTTGGCCTTTTTGGTAAAGATCAAAGATCTGTTGTTAATTGATGCTGTTCTTAGATTTTAAAATTTTTTTTGGCCTTTCGGCAAAGATCAAAGGCAGTATCTGGCCTTGTGCCTAAGTTTTTTTGTTCATGTTCTTTTTTTGCTTGAATAAAAGATTTAATATCTCAAAGTGCAGTATTTGTTCCGGCAGATACTGCAAGCAAAGACCCTATGTGGGGGCGACCCCACAGATAAGACCTTGGTCAATGTAGAGGCAACCCTTCATACCAATTGTCAATATCCAGCTCCCCTACTCCCTGGGGAGTTGGTCCCCATTTCCCTTTCAGTCCTCACTTTAAAAATCGGCCTTGTGCCTAATTTGCTCTGGGGGGGAGCAAATAAATACAGCTTTTCTTGGCCTTTTGGTCAAGATCAAAGTGTAGTATCTGTCCTTACTACATGCTGTACTTATGTTTGTAAGTTTGTGATATAAAGTGGGGGGATCACTTTTCTGTATTAATTTAATGTAAAATGATCGCCCACTTTACAACCAGTCAGTCTGAAAGCCATTCAAGTCATTATCTAGATCATTCAAGTATTTTTGAAGGATTCCACTTATTATTTAAGCATTCAATCATTCTTAAGGGCATTCAATTCATCTTAAGTTCATTAAAGTCATTCTAAGTCATTTACTTTTTATTTATTTAAGTCATTGCAGCCCATGTTTCGGTCATTTTAGTTTATCTTTAAGAATTTCATGTCAATCCTACATTCACGCATTCATTCATTACACGAGAGCACGCGACTAATGGCTATCGGCCTTGTTATTTGAATAAGCGTTTCTGTTAACTGACCTTTGACAGACTAAACCATCCAGAAGAGAGGAATATTCTTTATAGAAAAATCAGAATTTGGGCCAACGAATTAAAAAAGGACAAAGTAACCTCAACTGAATCTCTATCTATATATAAAGGTACTTTATGTGTGTAACTGAGTTTGTTTCCTCTGGACTCGGAAACGGATGGGCCGATTTTTAAAAACAAATTCACACAAATGTACATTCTGTGTCTGGCAGTGTTCTTAGATATGTTTTGTGTCGGAATTACTCCGATAAATATCGAAAATCGATAATCGAAAAAATCCGATTAAAGAAAGAAAATACCGATTAAATTAACCCTCTTATATAACCTACCATCAAAATTGAATTAGAGACGCTTTATTACCGCACAAGCAGAAGGACCCAGCTTATCAAATCAACAGTCGGTTCTTTGATGAGACAGGGGCGCATTCGAAATGAATGTTTCCGTTTAGACTACAACTTCACTTTTGCATTTAGACAATAATAGAAGCCTTTATATTAAAATAATTTTATAAAAACAGGGGCAGGTTCTCTACAGTGCAATGTGGACTTCAATGCATTGTGGACTAAATCACTGTGGGGAGGCACCTGAAGCTTCATCCAGTTGCATCGCAATGGACCTCTGAGGCATCAACTGATTTGATTGGAAAATGGGCGATTTCAGTGATTACGATGAAAATAAAAGTATTGAAAGTATAGAAACATTCTTTGATTCTCATTCAATACCGGACAACGTCGGGGCTCCTTGCTATTATATAGTAGAAGGACAATAGAACTTTTGTGGTCACACAAGGCTTTAGTGTAACTTATTCGTAAAATAAGAAATAAAGCCTCTCAAGTCAAGCAACACACAAGGTGTCTTAAATAAGTTTCCAGACTTTTTTATACAAGCATTTAAAATTGTCGCAGCCTCTTGAAAATTCAGTATGTCATTGCTATACATCTTATGAGATGACTGACTAAGTTTTATGATTTCAAGTTCTTATGAAAAGCTACAGCAGAACTTGGAATACACCCTACTTAAGCCTGATTGTCACAGTTGGTGAATTTCAAAAATACAATCTGGATGTGAGGATACTTTAGAAGAACAAGATATAATAAAATTCTGTTTTAAACTTAAAAAATGGCACAGAAACGTATGCCATGATTAAGACTGTTGTTGGACCATCTTGCAAGAATGTAGCCTCAGTTTTTGAGTGGCTCAAGTGATTTAAAAAAAAGGCAGGGAGTCTGTGAGTGATGGTTAGAGGTGTGAGAGGAATAAAGAATTCAGAACACCAGAGTTGATTTGCCAAATAAAGTATTTTATTGATAAGTGACTATAGAGACAATAAGTGCACACTTTTATGTCAGTGTGGGAGCTGTACACAATTACTCGCGAGGAAGTGAAGTTGCGGAAACTTTGCACAATGCACCAGTCCGTAACTCCACCCTTGTCACAGACTATTTGACCAAGATGGGCATCAAGACAGTTTATAACATTCTCTCTACTCCAGATTTGCTCCAGGTGACTTTTGGTTATTCCCTAAGCTCAAGAAAACCTTAGAAGCTGTCGTTATGAAAAATTTGAGGAGATAAAAGCGGCTGTGACGAGGCTGAATGACACGCTCACAAAAGAGGACTTCCATGGTGCCTTCCGGAAGTGCATCTTGATTTTAAGCATCGATCCTCTTCAAAATTTACGTTATGGTCTCTATGAGAGTCACTCCCTCCTTCTCTCTTTCTCTCTTTATATATTTCTTTTTTTTTTTCTGTCTCCTCGTGCTAGCATATTTTATAAAAATTCCTGTTATTTTGATTTTAATTTTTGGTTTCATTCGAATCATAAATTGACCGTCATTCCCGAAACAGGTTGCCTTTTCGCACAGAGTCAACTCAGTTTGACGTGAAATGATTTGGTATAACATATTCGATACTTAAAGTTTCGGATAATAAATCGATTTGTAGAAAGAATTTTCTTTTCTGCTTTATATATGCTTCGGCTAATCGTAATTTCTAGACGAAAAAGATGTAATTATAGTTTCATACCTATTTGGTTAATATATGCACGGACGCCATAATGCATCCTAATTTTTTTTTCCTATCCGCCCATGCATGGAGTATTGTTGCGATATTTGCGCTGGTGCATCTACCACTAGTCTCTCTCCCTCTTAGACAGTGTTTGAATAAGAGTTTTAAATCTAGCAGGCCCCGCACTGTCAGACAAGTTCCAACCTCTGTCCTCTCGTCTTAGTATCGAATTTCTGTGTCTGTTTTACAAGAACTTTAATGGGATGAACCCCTAGCACCCGGTCCCCCCTCGAGATACATAAACTATAATAACTCAACATTTAGCAAAATCCAACCTTTTCACTGTTGAGATTCCTAAATGTCGAAAAGATTCTGCTCTTATAGTTACTTCCCACAAACTGATGGCCTTTGGTATTCTGTCTGTTTCTTGCTTCCCTGAATGTAATGTGAACACACATCTCGCTATCCAAATCCCCACATGACCCAAATAGCACCCCTTTACTTTCCAAGTGGCAATATGTTTTGTTTGGGATGAAAAAGTGAATAATAATAATTACACGACAAAAAGGTATTGTAACAATAAAATTCAGCTGAAAAAAAAATGCTATTTAGGTAAACGGTTAAATATCAAAAGTACGTTTAGAAAATCTGATTTTTCTTTTTTTTCAAAACAGATTTCTTTTAATTAGCATTACATACCTTTATTGAATTATAGTGCCAAACGCGTAGAGAAAAGGCAAAGCGTGGGAGCTATAAACAAAGTCCAGATGATAGTAGATAAGATCCCGAGCAACGCCAGGTAAATACAGTAATTTAAAAATAAAACACCTATTAATGCTGGAGGTGCAGTTATATTTTGAATTATCATATGATTAGAATAGGTGGGCAGTAAACAACTGCTACTTAGCGCGAAAGAATTGAGCACTCGTGGTCGTAAATAATGCAAATGTACAGGGTGGAACGATATATTTGTCGCCCTAAAGAAAACAACACTACAGCTTTATTTTAAAATTTTTATCGAAAAGAACAATTCAGATAACTTGATTATCTAGTAGAGCTGACATCTATTGAATGTAGCCGCCTTCAGCCTCAATTATTGCCTCGATATGGCTCCAGAACTTGGAGTATGCCTTTTCTACAAGCACCGATTGGAGCTTGGCTGATAGCAGCGATCATGCTGGCTGGTGATGTGGAAGATCATATTAGCGATGTTCTCGACGTATGACCAAACGAAGTAGTCCAGCGTTTTTTTGTTTTTGTTTTTTTACATAGGCATAACCACTTATCAAGGCCCAGAGACTACTCGAGGATTAGGGTTAAGAGTGTACAGTAGTCAATTGAACAATATAGTAATCGTTAGTAATTGAAATTCGGTAAATTTGTTAAGTGGAACGGCTCATCAAGAACTTGTTTACGTTGGACTTGATGACAACCATATTGTAGTCAGCTGGAAAGCAGGAAAACGGAAGACAATTCCACAAGCGTGCAGTTCTAAGAAAGAAGCCTTGTTCACGGAATCTACATTTAGGTTTAGGCACAGATAAAGAGTGGGGGAATATTGATAAGTGGTTGCAGGTAGACGAGTGTTTTTTCGAAAGTTTTGCGAGGGGGGCGATAGATTAAAGCTCAGTCGAGCACTTGCCATGAGAATAACGATAAAGCAGAGACAAGCTCGCAAGATTTCTTCTGTGAGAAAGAGGTTGCAGTGAAAGAGAAAAGGACATCTTCTACAAGGCTACGGAGTCTATTTTGATCTCTGTCAAGGTAGGACAAGCAGTTCCTACCCAGATGTGGCAACAGTACTCCATCCTTGGACGCACCTGTCTCTTATATAGATAGAGAATTGCATCAACAGTGAGATATCTACTGGAACGATAGAAGGACAACACAATTTTTCCAGCGGCCTTGACGACAGATTTGTATGTACGTGTTCTATTTAAGATCAGGAGTAAGGGTCAAGCCCAAAAGCTTGTCAAAACATGAGGCCTCCCCAAGACGAGAGCCATTCATTTCAATTGATGCCAGATGTGGATCAGAACGTTGATGATGTAAAGATAGAAGTTTGGTTTTTGATGCATTAAAAGTAACCAGCCACTCCTTTCCCCCTTGTATCACGTGCTAAAGATAAGAGGAGAGAGAATCGGAGAGAACTTGGTCGTTTACGGTCTTAGATGTGCTACCATAGATGGTAGTGTCATCAGCATAAATGTCTACGAATGATGTAAGGATGTGATTTGGAAGATCATTGATGTAGATCAATAAAAGAGTTGGGCCCAGGATGGACCCCTCAGGAACTCCAGCATTAATGCTGTGAGCTTCTGATGTTTGCCCATCAACTACTACTCTTATGAACCTATCAGAGAGAAATGATTTAATAATTGAGAAGCCATTTCCAGCTATACCGTAGCTTAGGTCGGGGGAGGATGAGGTCAGTGAGAGAAAGGTACAAAGTTGTAGCACTACTTCTGAAACCAAGTCAGTGTCTGTCAGCGACTACTTGATTGCAACGAGTGGTAACCGCACTCTTCAGCACATCCAGGTATATTTGGTGTTGATTTTCAAGCCGACTTGAGGTGGCATCTTGTGGCCCCCATTTGAATATGCTATGCTTTCAAACGTTAAACCATCCGGATTTGCATATTGAGAGTTCTAGCAATGGTCCTATTGTCATGACTTGAATCGGTAGAGAGCATCAGATCGCGTTCGTTGAACGTTGTGTCACTTTTAGACATTACAGAAGGCTCCTATCGCTCTTGGGATTCGTACACAACTGGCCAACTTTTCCGGACTACTATTCTCAACTTAGTATTATTTTCACATTTCGATCGATGTAACCTCAGACCTTCTTTAATGGTAACTTCTGCAACTTTTGCAACAAAAAAAGAAAAAAGAAAAAGGAAAAGAAAAGAAAACTGATTTTCACCGAACGGCAATGAAATCATGTTCTTTTCTTGGGCGACAATTTTATCGTTCCACTCTGTATATTTTCTCTGTAAAATCTGCATGTGATTACGTCTCGTCAATACAGCGGATTCTCATGTGCATTTATATTTTTAGGATAAAGTATTTTAATATAGAACTCGTGGTGTAGTGGATAAAGTTCAGTGTAGAGTTTAATTGTAAATAACACTCTTCTATGGTCGAGGGTCCAATAGTCTCTGCGGGCGCCCATCAAAATACGATTTCTAATTACTTCGGACTTTTATCCAGTCATGGTTGACGGAGCGAGAGCATGCTACACCCGTGCATTCAATAAAGGGTTCCTTATGAAATTCTGGAGTTCGACAAAAAGATTTCCGAGTTCAAAGAAGTTACCATTGAAGAAGGTCTGAGGTTACATCGATCGAAATGTTGTGAAAATAATACTAAGTTGAGGACAGTAGTTCGGAAAATCCAAATAATACGAATAATCCAACTTCTGAGAAATGCTACTGTGAAATTACTAAGCTGAACGTTAATTCTGATAAAAAAAAATGCTTTGATTTTGATCATCATCGTCGTTGTCATCGTCATCATCATCATCGTCGTTTTTTTCGTCATCATCATCATCATCATCATCATCATCATCATCATCATCATCATCATCATCACCATCATCGTCGTCGTCGTCATCATCATCATCATCATCATCATCATGGCGGTCGTCATCATCATCATCATCATCATCATCATCATCATCATCATCATCATCATCGTCGTCGTCGTCGTCGTCATCATCATCATCATCATCATCATCATCGTCGTCATCATCATCATCATCATCCTCATCATCATCATCATCATCATCATCATCATCATCATCATCATCGCCTCCGTTCTGTCTTGGGATAAAGTGGATACCACCTGTAAGTGCAATTGTCAAGTAAATGGTTGCGCAATCCACAACCACGTGTCTTTTGAATCGACAATGCTGACTGGAAACAATACCGAGATAAGCAGAGAGTACGTACAGCGCCTAATATTCCCAAATCTTCACCAGGCACAGCATCGCTTAACTTCAGTGACCTGTTGGGAATCAGCGTGCCAACGTGATTATGCAGTATATGTTCTTCATAAGTCCAACAATATTATGCCGTCAATATTTTTTAAGATGTTCAACATTAACGACGACTTTTAATCAGACATCATTTTCAAGATAGAAAAAAGAACCAGGCCATCTCGTTAATAATTGAATGCCTGGCGTTATATGTTGTTGCTTGACATTGTTTAAGATATTTTCTTTAATTCTCGTATTTAGTGTCTCAATCAAGCCTCGCCAGGTGCCCGTTTTACTGCGCCTGTGCGACAGCTCCATTGGGAAATCGACGCCAATTGATATTTCCCCTTTCCATAATAAAAGGTCAGTATTAACCGACAGATGATAAATATGAACCTCATGGGTTGGCTGTAGAGTAAAAGAGGCAGAGAGAGAGAGAGAGAGAGAGAGACAGAGAGAGAGAGAGAAAGAGGGAGAGAGAGAGGGGGGAGAAGAGGTGGTGGTAGTGACGTTGGACTTAAAGGTGATTGATGTCTAGAAAACTGAAGAAGAACATAAGATTGAAAACAAAAGAAGATTCCAAGAGAAAGAAATGAGAGAGGGTGTGCGTATGGGAGAGAGGAAAGGGGGAAAAAGAGAGAGTGTACAGATAGAGAGAGGAACTATCACATAGCGCATGACGTAGATTTTGAAAGAGATAAAGGCTTAAAGAGAAGATGATGTAAATTATAACGAGAAAAAAATTAAATTGGAGAAGAAAAATATACAGAGACAGAGGTAAACAGAAAAGGGTGTGTGTGTGTATATATATATATATATATATATATATATATATATATATATATATATATATAAGGTTGGTTCAAAAATAATATTTTTTGACGTTCAACTATGTATGTAAAACGACATTATTTTTGCATCAATGAAAAGATGCCGTTTTTTTTGACGTTCAACTATATATTTATAAAACGACATTATTTTTGCACCAACCTAATATATATATATATATATATATATATATATATATATATATATATATATATATATATATATATAAAGAGATCGTAAAAGAAAGAGAGAGACAGAGACAGAGACAGAGAGAGACAGAGAGAACCATGATATAAAATGTAAAAGACTGATGCCCCTAAAATAAGATATAAATCCGTATTACTATGGTGATGAAAAGATAGTTGAACATGGTTCATATATATATATATATATATATATATATATATATATATATATATATATATATATATATATATATATATACATATATATATATATATATATATATACAAAGAGAGAGAAAGAAAGAGAGGAAGAGGAAAGAGATATCTGTATATATATATATATATATATATATATATATATATATATATATAACTACTTCATTTATTCACATGAATTTAATATACGAAAGTATAGATTTATGCGTAAACTTTAAGTATTTACTTCAAAAGTGCTCAATACGTAGGTAGAGCTAGTTAGTATATATATACACTCACAAAGAGAGAAAGAGAGAGAGAGAGAGAAAGAGAGCGAGAGAGAAAGAAAAGGAGAGAGATAGAGGGAGAGAGAGAGAAAGAGGAAAGGACATGACGTAACATTTAAAAGAGATTAATGCTTGCAATATAAGGGGGGGGAAAGTTGGAAAAGAAAAGCAAAATTAGGGAGAAAAGAAAAAGACAGACAGACGGACAAATAGACAGACTGGCAGACAGACTGACAAATAAACAGACTGGCAGAGAGAGAGAGAGAGAGAGAGAGAGAGACAGACAGACAGACAGACAGACAGACCGTATCACAGCATGAGACGAGACAAGCTGGTTCTATTAAAAGCTTCCAACCGCAGAGTATAAAGGTCAAAGCGATATAGAGGAGAGGCAATCGGATTTCCCAACTGAAGTGACATGAGATGTTCAGATTAAGCACAATTGGTTCACTGGTCATAAGTAGGGCGAAAGCCGTGATTGCCTGAACTGACCAAGCGTGAAAACGGACAACGAAATAACTTCGTATTATTGATCACCAATTAGCTACACGTCTGTTTAACGGAAAGACAAAAACAAAAACAAAAAAGCGAATCTGAAATCTGCCATCGCTAAAGCCCATATGACGTTTGCGCTTTTCGCTTTGGGAGGGAAAAATATGCCTCCTCCTTTACCGTTTTCAACTTAAAAAAACAACACCTTTTTCTCCTTGTGTCTCCTTCTTTTCTTTTTTTCGGTCAGTAATCACGACTCTATTAATGAGATCTCTGAACGTTAAAATATATTCATTAATTTTTCGTGTGTTTAGATGAGACGCGTTAATTTTCACTGCGGTTATTAGCTGCTACATCGGCTTTATTATTAGCGACGGTGTTTTTGTTTGGAAATAAATGAATTTACGTTCTGCTTCGCTGAAGATGTGTCTGAATAAAGTAAAACGAGATTTGCTGATATTTCATTTGAGGACTTGAGAGAAATTGAATATGGGATCGATAGAGGATAAATCGGTTTATTTAATTAGCTTGATCGTAAAAACATGGACGCAATGATTCGAGGTTCAATATTTTGCTTTAAGACTAATCTACTAAAATAAACATAAACTGTGACCAGTTTGATCAATATTAATACGTTGTTGGTTAGTTGGTTGTTTTTGTTTTACGGCATATCAACCCTTTTCAGGTTATTTAATGCCGAATCCAAAGATTTTGAAGAAACTTTTTTTATAGAATATATTTGTTGTTTTCAAGTTGGTTTCTATTTAACACATAGTTGAGTCCCTAACACTCCGGGTCAGAGTGGACATGGGAGCGATGGCAATTAAAGGGTGGCTCCACACTCACCAAACCCCGCAAGCTGGGGCCTCACCACTGGATATAGTTAAAGGTCATATCCAGGTCCGATTAATACGTTGCATTGAGTGGCAGTTCCAAAAGTAATGCCTCATATTTTTATTCCGCTTGATTGAATAAGGAGGGATCGCAAATTGCATTGTTATGATGACAGAACTTACGCATTAATGACCTGTATGTTTCATTTTTATGTTGAAGATACTGACGGTGTGTACCACAAAGAAAGCAACACCTGTAATGGGCGTGTGTCAGCGGATACGCGCCATTGAATTCCTGAAGAAAGTGTATGGAAAATGATGGTGATTACGTAGAAAAATAAATTCTGGTGCACAAAACCTCTCGTTTTGATGGTACCATTTTCGTCTTCGTAGCTCTTCAACTTTTTGAGTTAAAAAAGAAATTGGAGGTTTACTTGTGGAACGATACTTGTACATTAGATTATTCGTTTACTTGTCTAAACAGATTGTTCTAATAAATTAGATAGATATTTTAATAATAGATTTATTAACTAGCATTTCAGCTCGGCGTTGCCCGGGTGTTTTGTGGTTTATGCTGAGCAAGCAAATAAAAAAAAAGCGGTTATTTTTTTAAAATTTGACCCCTATTACGACAGCTTAACATTTATTGTTTGGGGGTCAAATCAAGTTATTAAGTTAGATCTACGGCCAAGGAACCTATATCTAAAATTTCAAGTATATAGACCAAAAATTGTCGAAGGAGTTTGGTAGAGTTCTCAAATTTCTGGCCGAACACCAATCACACAGATTTTCCCAAATTTCAGTACCCTGTATGTCAAATTTCGAGTTTGTAGACTGAAAATTGACAAAGTTATTGCGTAGGGAAATGTACACAGACACGCGCAGACACACAGACAGACACGTTCACTCAGATTTTGTGTTGTCATATTTTCAAGACGATTTAGAGAGCACAAAATACGTTACTTGAAAGTAAATATGTTTAGGTGACGCCATTTTGGAAATTATATTCGAAATAATTCGTGAAATTTATCTGCTTATCTATCTTATGTTCTATAAAAGTGAAAATATGCGTGTGAAGACACTTCTCAACCTATATACTCAACGAATTCTTAAATTACAGACTTGAAATTCGGGATATAGGATATTCAGACATGTGAAAAACTTTTTTATTTCGTTTTCATTTGAATAAAAAAAGGACTGATAAGAGGTCAAAATTTAAAAATGGGTTCGTCGATTTCAGAGTGGCGACAGACACGTGAGTGACAAAGCGCGCGCCGGACTTTTACAACCGAGGCATCGTTCATCGCTGGCAAAATGCATTGAGAATGGCGGTGAGTTATGTAGAAAAATAAATCCTGATGCACAAACTGTGGCTCGTTTTAGTGGTACCACTCTCGTGTACATTGCTCTTCAACGTTTTAGTTTTGAATTTAAAAATATAGGAGGCATCACTTTTGGAATACCCCCGCAACGCTATACTTATTATTGCATTTGATACTTGTACAATTATAATATCATTGCAAAGAAACAAATTTAAATATGTGTCACAGCACGAAATTTTATTAAGCCTAAGATTCAAATTAAATATTATCAACCCTGTTGTAAACTGCAAATATCGTGTTAAATGTTCTTTTAAGCTTTACATTCACAAGAAGTATGAACTGGAACAAATATATTAAGGTCTTTGCGAAAGCTGCTCCAATGAAGGTTGGTTCCCTCTATCATGCAAGAAAACTACTCACAGTTTATCCTGTAACTCGACAGAGCCACCATTCGACCATGCATAGAGTATTATTGTCACATTTTGGTTGGTGCATTTATCCTTAGTCTCTCCCTCTTGGGTAGAATTAAAAAAAAAAGTCTCCAATCTAATAGGTCCCACTTTGTCAACTAAGCCCCAGCCCCTGTCCCATGGCCGAAATATTCTATCCTTGTGTCTGTTTTACAAATATTTTAATAGAATGTGTTTTGTTGAACTCATTGCACTTGTGCTACGTCAACGTACATGTCCACGATAAACTTGCTTAGCAACAAAATCTCACCCCTTCACTGTTGAGGTCCCTAAATGCCAGAAAGCTTTCTACTCTAGTAGCTTCTTACCTCGAACAGCTAGACTTTGGAATTCCCTTCCCGCTGTCTGCTTTCTAGATTGTACGGATATGCAAAAGTTCAAATGTAACGGCAACTAACATCTTTTAAATCTTTCTTAGGCATGGTCCTAATTAGGAGCCCCTTTACGCCCAAGTGGCCAAAGAAAAGTTTGTATCTCATATAATAATTAAAGAAGGTACAGCTTAGTTTGATGACAGATAATGAGTCACTCATTAAACTCGGGTTAAGTTTGTTTGAGTCAGAAAATATGAGTTTGAAAAGCCAGTTAAGTTGAGACGGATATTATAGTTTGCTTGAAGCATTGTGCGTAGTGTGAAAGAAGTTGTGTTTGAAGGCAATATCAATGCGGTTCGAAGGAAACAGATTTTTATATGGTAACTCGTGTCCACTGCGTTTCCTATTAACCGCATTGATATAGCCTTCAAACGCAACTCTTTCCAGTTAAGTTGAAATAAAAGATGCGTAAACACAAAATCATTTGCTTTCTGTGAGCAGATTTTCTGTTGCTTTCTTTCGTATGTAAATTATGTAAATAATTAGTGGCTGTTCTGACTTTTCTTTCTCGTTTTCCTCATCAACTTATTGTTCTTTTTTCTGATGTCAGATTTATCATTTGAAAATAGAAAAACAACAACGGTTGACAGTTGATGGTATACTTACACACATTTCTTGCGTGAATAGATGACCTTATTGGTTCACGCTAATTAAACAGTTCTCAAAACCGTCTGGACGTCGTTTTGAACAATTAAGTGAGACACCTGCGAACAGTCGTAACGGTTGCTGACAAATATTCACCTTTCAAAACGGACACTCGCTGCCCTTCTTCTTCTTCTTCTTCTTCTTCTTCTTCTTTCTTTCTTTCTTTTTTTTCTTTCTTTCTGCCATTCTTTCTTTCTTCTTTTTCGTGTTTCACTTTGTTTCCCTAATGTTATATACACGGAAAATTCCTCCTCCCTCAAGACAAAGATGTGATCGTCCGTTTGAACTTTACTCGTAATATTTATTACATTTTTTTTATTACATTTACACCCCAAACAAGGCACGTTGCCACTTTGGTCTATCAAGGACATAATCTACTGCGATACTATGTAGGGAGTTAGGCAGCAAGATGTCGGTTCACGTTACACTTGAACTGCTACATGCCAGTACAGTTGGAGAAGCAGGGGGCCGGAATAGAATTCCAAAGTCTTGCGGTTCTGGAGAAGAAACTACTGGAGTAGAAAACTCTCCTACATCTAAGGATCTCCACTGTATAGGGGTGGGATTTAGCTGCTTGTCGGGTTTGTCGTGGGTACTTACGTCTTGGGGGCACAAGTGCTTGCAGTTCGTCAGAGTATTAACCATGAACATACTTATAGAACAAGCAAGGGGACGCAACATTTTGTCGATAGGACATAGGCTGCAACTTAGATGACAGTTCAGGACCTATCAAGTTGGCGACTCTCTTTTGAACCTTGTCTAGGAGTGAGAGACTAGTAGCAGATGCACCAGCCCAAATATGACAACAATACTCCATACATGGGCGACTGGTGGCCTTATAGAGGTACAGGATACGTTTGGGCGTTAGTAGCTTTCTAGTACGGTAGAGAGAGCCTACCTTCTTCGCAGCGGTACTGGCAATGCTCTCAATGTAATTGTTCCAACTCATAGTTCCTGTGAACGTTAGGCTGAGGAGTTTAAAAGAAATACTTTCGGATAATGAATCTTTGGCCATTCACGTAGCCATGTACACTCTGCTTGTTCAAATCACGCTGATATGAAACTGTGATAAAGCTATTCAGTATTTAAACTCAGTCTTCTTAGCAACAGATATACGTGTGTGTGGGTGTATGTGTGTGCATATATGTAATACATTTATTCATGCAAACATTATTAGCTACATATGCCATATTCCTGCTGCAACCCCTTTAGAAAAACGGTATTTTCACATTTAATTAGAGATTAAGCCTGAAGATGTTGTTTCCATAACGAGATTGCAGCAAAAACATGTATGCACACACGTTGCCAATAATGTTTGCACAAATAAACACAATATGGTTATATTCTGCTTATAATTGTGCACTATTTGATAAACACCGGAGTTTCAGTGGATGCACATCTACGAAACTACAACGATATAATCACTATATAAATATTTGTCTACGTCCAAAAATATATAGGCGATTTTCTAAGGAAAAATATCTTCACGGCTGAAGACGGTTACACACCGTATTATCGTTTAAAAATTAAAAAAAAAAAACATCTACACACACACACATGCGCGCGCGCACACACACACATATATCTATAATATAAATCTGAACGTCTCTGTGTGTGCATCTGGTCACGACTAGGCAACCTCCGTGGCTTTCGGGCCAAGATCAAGTGTAGTATCTGTTCCGGCAGATACTGCAAGCAAAGACCATATGTGGGGCGACCCTACATATAAGACCTTGGTCAATGTAGGGGCAACCCATCATACCAATTGTCACTAACCAGCTCCCCTACTCCCCGGGGAGTTGGTCCCCATTTTCCCTTCACTCCTCACATTAAAAATCGGCCTTGTGCCTAATTTGCTCGGTGGGGGAGCAAATAAATACCTGGTCACGAATAGGCTCCTATATGGTTGACTATTATAGAAAACTGATCACGTATAATGATAGAAGATGTATCGAGACACATGGATGGATACGTTTGATCTGGCATAATGATGATTCATTAAAATTGTGGGGTCTGCGAACGCGCCTGGTCCACAAAGTATGAAAATAAAAAATTTAAAGATTAAAAAAAAAACGTTTACAAGTGTTTTTGATACAGATGTACATAATAATACTTTGATAAGTATGTTTTAACTTTAATAGGGATGGTATAATAAAATTGTTGGGTCTGCGTTCGCGCTTGGCCTCCATAGAATGGAAATAGGCACAAACTATAATAAAGACTTTTCATATCTATCTGCGTAAGTATACTTTGATAATAATGTTTCAGTTTGAAGAAATATGGTATAATAAAATTATGGGATGTTCGTTCGCGTCTGACCTCCATAGAATGGAAATATGTCACAACGTTTAACAAGTTTTTTTTAATAGAATATTGTGATAAGTGTTTCAGTGTGAATAGGTATGGTATAATAAATTATGGGGTTTATCTATTTTATTTTTACTTTCATCATATTTTGCTTTGGTTTTGATACCCCCGAATTCGAAGTTGTCTCTTTACAACCTATACCTATCATACTTTCATAAATCAGAGTCCATTTTCTGTAGGCTGTTTTTGAACCGAGTCAACGGCGGGTACTTTTGCTAGTATATATATATATATATATATATATATATATATATATATATATATATGTATGTATGTATGTATATAAATAATTGTGATTAAATGAAGTAATCATCTTTCAAACACAACTCATTTCACACTACGCGCAAAGTTACAATTGTGTTTTGTTTTAATCACACCATCTTTAAATTTTTAATCATATACAGGGAACGATAAATTTGTCGCCATACAGCTTTATTTTAAAAGTTTATTTGAAAATATCAGTTAACTTGATTATGTACTACAGCTGACTTCTATTCAATATAGACGCCTTCAGTATCAATCACCGTCTCGATACAGGTCCCAAACTGGAAGCATGCCATTTCCACAAGCGTCGAGAATATAGGCAGATGGAGGCGATTGGCTTGCTTTGATGCTGTCAGCAGTGTTGGTGATGATCTTGACGTATGAGCAAACGAAGTAGTCCAGCGTGTTCAGGTCGGAGAGGAAGAGAGTCAGTCCAGTGAGAGGTGGGTACACAATCGTTGCATTCCTTCTGAAACCAAGCGTGGGTCTCTTTGGACTTGTGAACCAGCACCAAGTCCTGTTGCCACACCCAAGGTCTGCCAGCAGGCACCTAATTGCACCAGGTGATCACCATACTCTTCAGCACATCCAGATACAATTTGGTGTTGACTTTCAAGCTGACTTTGAAGATGTGAGGTGGCATGATGTAGACCTAACTTAAAAACCACACCAAAGATCATAACCGTGACCGAAAACTTCGTTGAGCTGTGCCCTTAAGCATTCGACCGTCGGAGGTTTTATTCTGAGGATGCTGGTAATGGCCCGGTTGTCATTGGATCGGTAGAGAGCATGAGCTGTGTACATATGCGATCTCGCTCGTTGAACGTTGTGTCACATTCAGACATGATAAAAAAATCTCCTATCACACTAGAATCCGTACACAACTGGCCAACTAGTAGATGGCTCGCTTCAGAAAAAAAAAAGACAAAAGACACATGTTATCATCAAACAGAAATGGAATAATACCGTCTTTTCTAGGCCGACCATTTTATTGTCCCGTTCTGTTTATATAAATATATATATATATATATATATATATATATATATATATATATTTATATATATATATATATATATATATATATATATATATATATATATATATATATATTATTATTATTATTATTATTATTTAAACATTGAATTCTTTGGTTCAAATAATACATTTTTATGTTGTAAACTGACTCTTTTTAAATGAAATTTTAACATATAAACTCTAATTTTATTTGCTCTGTCTAGTATATTGAGCGTTTTTATCTTGCTGGGATTTTTTTTATACCAATATGTCCTTCCAATTTATATATAAAACTTGAAACCACTAGATTCACTAACCAGTAATCTAATTCATTTCAATATCTTAAAATATGTATGTATATATATATATATATATATATATATATATATATATATATATATATATATACATATATATATATATATACATATATATATAATACACACACACACACACACACATATATATATATATATATATATATGCACATGCAGTATTACTTCTCTATGCTGTGGCATATTTCATTAAATAAAATAGACGTTTTTGTCTATTAATTCTATTTTCGATCCTTTTCAATTCCGAATTCTGGCGGGAACTGGCTGATGTAATCACCATATTCATCACAAATCCGAGTACTTTCCAATCCTTCAGGATTCATCGTCAGGGATAAATAAATCTAACTGGTTTTGAACAATTAAAAAAAAATGTTTTTCATTGGTTAATTATATATCTCATTTATATCTCGTCATGATATGTACGGAAATTGGGATGAGGGTCGAGGATTTTGATATTACAACTCTTGTCAATTAATTATATCAAAGAATCAAATCTCTCTCCGTTGTTTCTAACAGCGATGTTTTTATTGTCTCCTGACAAAATAACTGAAAGCATTACGTATTTTCACACGGGTCGTCGTTTGTTCTATATTAACAGGTTTGAGTAGGAGTTTGTGCTTTCGTTTTATTATTATTTTTTGAATGTTTTTTAGGAGGAATGTTTCAGGTTATGCCTTTAGCTTTTTCTTCCGTTATTTTGACAAGAAGGAATGCTTGCTGTCATTCCTCTATTCTAAGAAACACCAAAGTCACAACATCTGTTTATAGCCGCATATACTCGAAAGTAAACTTATATAAAACTATTGTTTTCTGTGCAATAATCAGAAATTCTGATCTATCGTAATTACCAAAGAAAATACCACAATAAATGTAGAATCCATTTTGGTATTCCAGCTTCAGCACATGTATATGAAAATAACAAAAACCTTGTATTTATCTAGTGGCATATTATTGTTCGCTTCCATGGGAATGTTCTTAAAACGCTCAAGGACACCAGAACAGAGGGCTTCCCACCTTAGTTAGCGGTTAAATTTGTTAAAAAAACAAAAATAAATAAATAAATAAACAGAAAAGAAGAAAAACGTGCGCACGGAAGTAAGAACAGTGTGAATAATATGACAGTGACGTAATTGGTGAGTCATGAGAGATTTTATAAATGCAAACATTGCTAGAAGCGAGTTGCATCAGACATTTTAGAATCAGCTCTTAAAAAAAACGTTTAATTAAAATCTTTTTCCGAACCATCTCGATGCGTTGTCGAAATTTATACATTAAGAATCGAATAAAGAGGCAAATTGTTAACAATCATTACAGAGTCTCGCATTATTTGTATTATTCGGACTTCAGTTCTCATCTAGAGTGTTATTTTCACTGCGTGTCGATCGATGTAACCTTCGACCTGCTTCAGGTGTATCTTGTGGAATTCGCGAATCTTATCGTCGAACAGGGGCTTCTGCACGGAATTCTGAAACTCTTTATTAAATCCATGTGGTTGACATGTTCTCGTTCCGTTTGCCGTTGGGTGGTAGAAGTTCTCAGAAATTCGAAATTGTGTTTTGAGATTGACTCTTCAACCTCCAGAAGAGTGTAATTTACTACTGAATTTCACCTAGAACTTTATTCTAGTATTAAATTTGGGATCCTTAAACCTAGTTTTGTTTTTAGATATACAATCCTACTACTTATCACTGCACATTACTATTTATACTATCTATATATATATCTATAAAAGTAAACGTGTCTGTGTGTGTGTGTCTGTCTGTGTGTGTACATTTCCCTGTGTAATAACTCTGCCAATTTTTAGTCTACAGACTCGACATTTGATATACAGGGTACTGAGATTTCGGAAAGTCTACGTGATCGGTTTTCGGCCAGAACTTTGGCTGTTAAGGGGTCAAAATTCAACGATTTGACCTCTAAGAACTCTACCAAACTCCTTCGATAATTTTGGGTCTACACACTTTAAATTTTAGATATAGGTTCCTTGAACATGGATCGAACTTAATAACTTGATTTGAGTCCAAAACAATAAATGTTTAAGGGGTCACAATGGGGTTAAAATTTAAACCTTTCTTTTGTTCAGCATACACTTCCAAACACCCGGGCAACGCTGGACACCCATGCTTGTAGACTATTAATATATATATATATATATATATATATATATATATATACTATTATATAAATGTCACTTTGTGTGTGTGTGTGTGTGTGAGTGTGTGTGTGTGTGTTAGTTCCTTCCGCATACTTTCCAAAACGGTTGGGCATATCTTCTGAAAATTTCACACAAAGGTAATTTATAGTGTTCGATACTTCACAGTACCTGTTTCATAGCGCAGAAACAATGAGATAATTACAATATCAATTTTTTAAATATGTTACGCCCTTACTTTTCAGAAGATAAAGAACTCATCAAATTTTAAAAAGAAAAGAAATAAAAAAGAATTTTAGCATTATTACATAAATCTGAATAGTAGATGGAATAGTGTTATTTTATCATACAAATATGACAAAAATATTTAAGCTCTCTTTGATTTACGCCGTATTTGTCTATATATATATATATATATATATATATATATATATATATATATATATTCAGGTTTCAGCTGTCCAAAAGTAGGGGGACTAATGAATACAACGAAGTTGTTAGATAGTGCTCGATAACAAGAGCTAAATATTTTTTAATTATTTTTTCGAGGGTAAACAGTTGCATCTGGTCGCTACAAACAGTCATCTGTTTCAGTCAATGAGATTTCATCAGGCGACCTTGAACAACTTGACATCATAGAAAAAAAGTGGAAAAAGAGGGGAAAATTGCATTTTTTCTATGGTGTCGAAGGGTTCAGAGTCGCTTGACCAAGTCTCATTGACTGAAACAGATGGCTGTTTGTAGCGACCAAATGTAACTATTTACCCTCTAATACATAATATATATATATGTATGTATGTATATATATATATATATATATATATATATATAAATATATATATATATATATATATATATATATTTTGATACCTGTAAGAATCAGCCATTATAGAATTTTGATTTGCACTTGCATACAGTGTGCGAATCTTTCCTATTCAGCGCTTTCCAACAAATATAGAAAATAAATAATAAAAAAACATTCTCGTTAATCAGTAACACCTTGTCTTTGTAAATTCCGTTTGTACAAATTCCGAATTCAACACCTTTATTCGTGACACTATTTACATTAAATCTATTCTTAGCTTGATTAGACAACTTTTGTCAAAAACTTTTTAAAAATTCTAATGGCATTTTCAAGTGTATTTTTACGTAGTATTTCCCTGCTATTAAAAAGTGTTTCATGTTTATACGCTGCATTAATTATTTTGTATGCGTTATAAACGCACACCAGACGGCATGTTTGATAGAGTTGACTAGTTGTTAATCACGCGAATAATAGACTTGCTGCTTGTGGGAGATATTTTACCAGAAAAAAGACATCACCCAGAAAAGAAAAATACCAGGGTCGTTACAAAAGTAAGGCAATCCCATCTTTTTTTCAACTAAAAAACTAATGCGTTGAAGTGCTACAGACAAGGAAGTGGTACCATTAAAACGCGCGAAATTTTGTGTTACAGAATTTATTTTGCTACATAGCCACCACCATTCTCAATGCGCTTTCTTCAACCTCTTTTTATACCTCGGTAGTAAAGTCTGAAGCACGCTTTGCCACATACCCCTCTCTCACTTACTGAAATCGACGAACCCATCTCCTAACTGTGCATCGGCTTCGTAAATGCTGCATAGGCGCCGGTGACTGTTGATTGGTTCAAATTTTTCTACATGCAGGAATTCAATGACGTATTTCTACTATTGACGCACGTCCATGACGGTGATTGCAGTCTTGGAGTCTCACACCGCAAATATCTTCAACACAGAGATAAAATTTCTGGTCGTGAATGCATAAGTTGAGTGATCATAATAATGTAATTTACTATCCACTTTGATCCATTCGGGCGGAATAACAATAGAATGGAGTACGTTTGGAACCTCTTATTTGGGGTTGGCCACTCAGTATTTGATTTGCCTATTTGAGAAAATAATGTGGTTTTTCAGAAACGAGATATCTCACCGTGGTTACGATCTGCTGGATTTTGGGCAAATACTAGACACGCAGACAGTTTTTTTTGTGGGGGGGGGGTTAGATTGGGGAAGATTAGCGTTTAAAAGTGGCCAGTTACTGAAAGATATAATGAGGATTTGTTGACAAGAAAGATGGGTGTAGTTGTCTCTGATTATCAGCTGAAAAACTGGGAAAATGCTCAGACATATAGGATTTCCGGTCGAAAGTATATATATTCCAGAAAATAAGCAGAGGAGGGAAATCACATAGTCTTTTTGGTTTCCTGGAATATGACAGTTAGTTTTCGGTGTCCTTTGGGAACAGATGGGCTGGTTGGACTTGCATTTTATTTTGGCGTGGTAAATATTTTTCATTTACAAGGGAGTTATTTAATGGAAAAAACATCTTTGTCACCATTCAAATAAAAAAAATGAGCCACTTGTTTTATTTGGTTGCTGTGTGACGTTTCCCGATCACCGACACCAGATGTGATCTCTAAATAGGGATCCCTTGTCACATACGCGTCATACTCCTTCTTTGCAGGGAATTCTTCGCAAGATCTCTCGGCGCAGTAAAATACAAAATATAATATACACTTATATACAATTGTTCAGTTGTTGATTTTTAACAAACACTATTGAGTCCCAATTTAATTACTCTCAGTTTTGTGGTGGTGAGGTCGGAAAAGAGGGATGGACTCTTCGATTAGGATTAGATTCGCTCATAACTCAGCTCCAACTCTCTCGAACTGACGATTTTCGCGCGAGGGTTCGCTTATGTATGGAGGTATCAGGGTAGGGTAGGTTGCTCCCTAGACCAATCGCAACTGGTTACGTCATGTCAGGGGGAATTCCCGATTCCCTGCGTATGTGCCTGCGATCTGCCGATTTCTCAGGCCCCAAATGTCAAGTTCATCACCTCAGTTTCCATTAAGTGACATATGTTGCCAGTTTTCCACCAAACAATAAAATTTATATGTCAGTTTTATGAAAAATAATAAAATTCATAACTTAACTCTTCCTTTCAGCAGGGTCGGCTCCCGCTGCCCGGGCATACAATAATACTTAACAAACAACACAAACATAGCTGGCACGCATTCTCCAGAGTTTCGGAAGTCTCAACCTTCCCCAAATGGGGAGCCCTACCGCTCCATGGGACGGTCACGTCACAGCTGCACTGACTGAGACCAAAGCGGTGTCGTAAGCAAACAGCGACAAAATTAGCTGTGATCGCACGCAGAGCACCTTTATATCTCAGTGACCAAGATTGACCCTGGAAAATGCAGCAGATGCTTAATGCACACACACACAAGCTTACAGCTTGCATCAAGGG
Organism: Euprymna scolopes; assembly: GCF_053919585.1. Classification (NCBI taxonomy): domain Eukaryota; kingdom Metazoa; phylum Mollusca; class Cephalopoda; order Sepiida; family Sepiolidae; genus Euprymna; species Euprymna scolopes. The sequence goes on along the minus strand of NC_136482.1, from coordinate 166,815,778 downwards.
AATCGAGATGGATTATGTAAAATGCAACAGCACGCTCCCAGAATTAACCAAGGGAAATGTAAATATGGTGTAATCCTGTAAATAGAACAAAATAGAAAAATGACCAACTTAAACATCACCAGAAAAACACCCCCAAAATATTAGATGAAAACTATTCCTTTTTCTTCTACTTGTATCCATTTTTAAAACTTGTTTCACTGTTGATTCTGTTTTGGCTTTGGAAAATCATTCTTTAACAGATAAGAGTATGAAAACAAATCTGATCTTAAATACACGTATAAATTTAGCTTTTTTGTGTATTGAAATTCATATTAAAAATCCTTTTTCTATTCATTTAAAAAGAAAACGCAGCTTTCTTATATATCGGCCGTAGAATTGCATTCATCTGCGAAAGACCTAACTAATTTGCATATTCTTGTAAACATTTATTTTAATTAATTCCCGATTAGTTTCTTCGGTTTTTTAATGGGATAATCATCTTTAGTTAACTATTACTTGTAATTATATTCATGCAGATATTCTACATGATTCATACTTGAGTAATATTTGCGTACAATGTTATAGCAAACATAAACCCCTTTCTATATATATTTACGTATGTATATATATATATATATATATATATATATATTAGTTTATAAAATTTTGTCTACCAAACTCCTCTGTCAGTTTTTGGTCTACAGACATAAAATATCATATGTAGGGTATTCGAACTCGAATACGAAACTTTGTATTTGGGTTTTAGCCAGACAAAATTGGTACAAAAGTGTGAAAAAAAAATGGAATTTGTCAGGTGAAGGTCGAACGACGGCATTACGAATATGCATGCGAGACATAATAGCTATAGGTTCATGTTTTAATTTTTAGCCGTGCAGCAAACTTGTCTTCATAATTCAGACATTAACGTCAAATAAAAAAGCTAAACGGTTTGGTTTCAATTCTCGGTGGTGTCGCACGAGTCATTTTTTTTTTTTTAACTTTTTAAATAATTACTCTATATTAGGTCCAATATAATCTATCTATATATCTATAAAAGGGAAGTGTCTGTCTGTCTGTGTATCTGTGTGTCTGTATACATTTCCCTCCACAATAACTGTGTCAATTTTCAGTCTACATACTGACATTTAGGAAAATCTTTGTGATCGGTTTTCGGCCAGAAATTTGGCTGTTAAGGGGTCAAAGTTCAACGATTTGACCTTTCAGAACTCTATCAAACTCCCCCGACAATTGTGGGTATAAACACTTTAAATTTTAGATATAGGTTCCTTTAACATTGATCTAACTTAATAACATCATTTGAGCCCAAAGCAATGAATGTTAAGGGGTCATAATAGGGGCCAATTAAAAAAAATAATCGACCGCTTAAGTCACTACCAAATTACTCAGACAATTTCTGGTCTAAACATTTGAAATTTTACATCAAGGGTATTCAGAGATAGGGCAAGCTTTTTAATCGGCTTGGGTCGAAAATTTAAGCTATCAATATATAAATATATGTATGTATATATATACATGTATGTATATATATGTATATATGTTTGCATGTCTGCCTAAAAATTTCGAGAGAGGCGACGGATTTTCACAAGATCAGTATCGTTTAAAACTCGACCCTTTAGATGAAAAATACCGAAAAATTGGCTAAAAACATTTATTTCTTCGCCCTCCACTGGGCACTTTTCTACAGGGAGGTGTAGCTTTTTTCGCATATATATATATATATATATATATATATATATATATATATATATATATATATATATATTGCTCAATGTACACCTCCAAACACCCGGGCAACGCCGGGCTGAAATGCTAGTATATATATATATATATATATATATATATATATATATATATATAAATTATTTATTTACTATAATAATTAAATACCTTCAGACACTAATATTTCATCCTTTCGGGAATCTTCAGTGCAGGGTGTCAGGATTAACAGCAGTCGATAGATTTTAACCTGGCGACACAAGCCATCTCTGGTTTGATTAGCAAGTATCCTATTCATTCGGCAACTGCGTGAAATAAGGTTGAAATTTAAACAGCTTATTTGAAAAAATTTTTTTACATCAGTCAGAGTGATTTAATCATTATATGATTATCTATGCATAAGAGCTAAATTGACCGACTTAATTCAACTGAAAGTGCTCAACGATAAGAAACGAGTTTCTTAAAAGGGCTGACATAATATATATATATATATATATATATATATATATACGTGTATATATATATATGTTTAGCATGTTAAAATCTAATGGATGAACATCTGAAGACGTTGATGGGGACAGGATATTTTTATGAATACATGCATCGTAAAATTGCCTACCCATTAATGAAACAGCTGTAATGGAAAAAATCCAGGAAATAAACAAAGGTTATAAAAAGAAAACCCGAGTCTTTTAATTTTCAACAGAATTTTACACTATATATGCTCTGCACCTATTCAATAGATACATTGAGCTTAACTCAAAATTATCGGTGACTGGTTTTAAAATAACAATCTAGATCAGTTAAACGAAAACGGTATAACCATATTTCAAAAACAAACTTTAAAAACAATTTTTACTGCTCCTCTAATTGAGCTGACACTAAGGAGGAAATAACTTTCAGTCCCCAAACATAGCTTTTCCAAGACACAAAACGTACATGATGGACATGGTACAAGCCGTGAATTCCTTTCTTAAAAGAATTCGATGGAGGATCGTTCACCACAAAAGTACAGAAGAAAAAAACATAGAGGGATGCACACAAACTAACCTGAATTACACAACCACAACTGTAACTGAAAACACAGAAATCCCGTATGATAGAAGATATAAAATTAAATCCAGGAAATTCCCACCAGTAATTCCTACCTTAGAAGCGTTCGAATTAGACATGTTAAAATGGATTTTAAAAAAACCCTAAAAATCAAGAAGAAACACAAGTACATGAACCCAACAATTGAAAAAATCAATAATAGTTTCAAAAATATTAAAGATAATCCGAACTTTATGATTCCAACAGACAAAACAATGAATATATACAGCATGGATTTTGAAACCTACAAACAACCTAATTATGAAGGAACTCAATAAAAACTATAAAGTAGCAAGTAATGCAGAACTGAATAGTATAAACTCTGAAACCTTAAAAATAAGTGAAAAAATGAACATATAGGATAAGATAGAGGGATATACACGACTGTGCCCACGCTTTACCCTAAAAGATCATAAACCAGAGTTCAACAATAATCCTAGCATTAGACTGATTTCTCCATGTATTTCAGATTTGGGAAACATTAGCAAAACAATACTAGACGAACTCCTACATAAATTAAAAAACAAAATTTACCATAACCTGTGGAAATCATCGGAAGAGGTAATTGAATGGTTCAGCACACTACCCCAAGGCAAAAATACAAAATTCCTTATGTTTGATATAGATTCATATTACCCCTCTATTTCACCAACTCTCTTTGAGAAAACGCTAGAACTAGCTAGAAAAATAACAAAGATAACAAAATTAGAATTAGACATTATAAGATTAGCAAGAAGAACTCTAATTAAATATGATAACAAACTATGGACCAGAAAGAACAGAAACCTCAACTTCGACGTCACAATGGGGCGGATAGTGCACAAGTAATCGACCTTGTAGGTTTTTATATACTAAATGAACTATATAAAAAGATTCCAGGACTAAGTGGGGAACTATACCAGGATTTGTTGAGTTCTACATGAACTCAACAAATAGGTTATTTGAAAAAAACAAACAAACAAAAAATTTAACAATACTTCAGTAAACTGCACTTAGATATAACAATAAACCCAAACCATAAATGTGTAAACTTCTATGACATAACCCTGAATCTAGACAACAACTCTTATGAACCCTACCATAAGCTATACCAAACGCTATTCTATATAGATTACGTCCAACCATCCGAATAGTATGAAAATAGCATTTATAGCTAGCATCTCAAAGAGAATATTCAAAATATCACAAAATGAAGAATTATACAATAAAAATAAGGAATATTATAACCAAGCTAGATCAGGATATAAAGAACAAGTTAAATTTATTAAGGAAACTCAAAACAATAACATAGATACAGAATGAGCAATAAACAACATGTCGATGAGGAAATATAAAAAAGGGAAAAAAGAGCAAAAACAAATGAAAAAATGAAAGATGCAATAAACACAAAAAAGAAAAATGAAAAGATAGACCATAATAAAACTGAAAGTGAAGTTAAAAAGAAAAATAGAAGGAAGAGATAGACGTGGTTTAATCCACCGTTCAGCCACCATATAAAAAATTACATCCCAAGGGAATTTTACTAAATTATAGACAAAAGTTTCTCGCAAAATAGTAAACTATATATATATATATATATATATATATATATATATATATATATACATATATATATATATATATATATATTATACAATCATACAGACGTAAAAGAAACCCAAATATAATATTAGAAAAAAAATTGATAAATTCTGACTTTACGGAAATCACAAGCTTATCACACTATAACACTTTCTATAATTGATATTTTTATGAAAATATTAGACATAACAACTGTTTTGTGATTATTTTTTAACTGACTTTCAATCATTCAGAAGTAAAATAATGCTCAAATATAATATTTAAAAAATCGAAGAATTCCGCATCACATTAACCAAACCTTCCTATCATGAACGAATGCCAAAGTAGAATGTTTGAAAAAAAATCGACAAATTCGAAATACCATAGGTAAATCGCTACATTTATCAAGCTAATATTATTTTATAATTGATATTTTTGTCAAAATATTAGGCATAAATACTGTTTATAACTATTTTTTACTGATTTACAATCATACGGACAAAATATTTGAAAAAAAATCGACAAATTCGACATATCCGGACCTCTACGGATATCCAAAGTTTTAGCGCACTATATAATGTTTCTACATTTGATATTTTTAAGATATCTTCTTAATCTCCACTTACGGTTTAGCTGGAAATGTCTTTTCAATTATAAAATCATTTCTCTTTGATAGGTTCATAAGAGTAGTGGCTGATTGGCAAAAACCAGAAGCTCACAGTATTAATGCTGGTGTCTCCCAGGGGTCTACAAACTCTCTGTCTGATCTACATAAATTATCTCCCAATCACACTCTAAGATCCTTTGCAGATATTTATGCTAACGACACTTCCATCTATGGCAGCACTTCAAAAGCTGTAAACGACCAAGTTCTCTCTGATTCTCTCTCCTCTGATCCTGATCACGTGGTATAATGGAAACAGAGGCGGTTGGTTAATTTTAATACATTTAAGACCAAGCTTCTATCTTTCTATTATCAATGCTCTGATCCCATCGATCGAAATGAATGGTCCTCGTTCTGGCAAGGCTTCATGTTTTGAGAAACTTTTAGATCTGACCTTTACTTCTGATCTGAGATAAAACATGTACATCAAATCCGTTCACAGGGCTGTTAGAAAAATGTTGGGGTCGTTCTATCGCTCTAGTAGATATTTCATTGCTGATGCCATTTTCTACCTGTATAAGAACGAAGTACGTCCAAAGATGGAGTACTATTACCACATCTGGACAGGAGCTGCTAGAAGCAGCTTATCCTGCATTCAAAGAGTTCAAAATAGACTGTGTACTTTAGTAGAGGAAGTTCTTCTCACTTCCCTGTAACATATTTCCCGCAGAAAAGACGTTGAGAGCCTCTTCCTGCTTTATCTTTATTTTTATGGCAAGTGCTCGTGTGAGCTCTAATCCCCCTTGTCCTCACGTTCACGAAAAACACCTGTCTACCTAAAACCACTATCAATAATTTCCCCCAGTCTTTATCTGTGTCTAAACCTAAATCTAAATTCCAAAAACAATGTTTATTTCTTAGAACTGCACGCCTTTTAAACTCTGTTCCATTTTCCTGTTTTCCAACTGACAACAATATGGTTGTCTTCAAGTCCGACGTGAACAAATTCGTGATGAGCCATCCCCTTAAGTTATCCAATTTACCAAATTCCCACCACTAACGATGACTACGACATGTTTCCCTTGACCTCTGTACACTCATTAACCGTTATATTCGAGTTGCTTCTGGGCCTGGATAAGTGGCCACTTCTTTGTGAAAAAAGAAAAAAAGAAGATAAGGCATAAAAACTTTTTATCATTATTTTTGACTGACTTACAATTATAAAGACGTAAAATAATGCCCAAATTCGACATATCAGGATCTTACGAAAATCGCAAATTTCTGTCAACTTTTAAAATCTTCCTATAATTGATATTTCTGTTGAGATATAAAACAGGACCACTGTTTTATTATTATTTTTGACTGACGGGGGAGGGGGACTGCATTTTATCGTTTCAGTTCCTTGACACCATCTTTCAGGTCAGGTATCTTGCTTTTTATCGATTTACTACATGTTTTTTTTTTATGAAAATCAGCTCCAACACATCTTCTATTTGACGATTTTTGGGGGGGAAGTTTTAGAATTTATTCTCATTTCAACATGACACTTGAGTATATAATAATGTTTTTGCGTAAAATGCCTTTGTTTGGAAATACACAATTGGGTCGGACAACACACTATAGTAAAGTTGCACTCATTGTTCTTTCTGATTCTGATAAAGTTGATTCTCTATTTCCGCAAACATTTTCTCACAACTATTCTCTTGCTCTACACATCCACTACTAGATCATATATTCAAGCATGGTCGTATTTGTGAATATATGATTAAGTGGCAGTTTTAGTCATTTAGAACTGCTTTAAAGCTTACAATCATACAGATGTAAAATAATGCTCAAATATAATATTTTACAAAATCGACAAATTAAACATCTTTGCACATTATGGACATCACAGGTTTTATAAAGCAATACAATCTTTCTACAATTGATATCTTTGTAAAAATATTAGGTTTAAAATCTGTTTTATGATCATTTTTTGACTTACAATCATACATGTGCAAATATATATATTTTTTAAAAATCGAAAAATGTACAGATATTACGGAAATCGCCATTTTTTTTGCAAGTTATAGAACCTCTCTATAATTGATATTTTTTGTAAAGATATAAAGCATAAAAATTGTTTTATGGTTATTTTTGACTGACTTACAATCATACATACTAGAAAAATGCGCAAATATATATATTTTTTAAAAATCGAAAAATATACAGATATTACGGAAATCGCCATTTTTTTTTGCAATTTATAGAACCTCTCTATAATTGATATTTTTTGTATAGATATAAAGCATAAAACTTGTTTTATGGTTATTTTTGACTGACTAATAATCACACAGACGTAAAATAATGCAGAAATATGATATTTGAAAAAAAAATGGACGAATTCGGCATATCTGAACCTTACAGAAATCATAACTTTTCTCGATCTATCAAAGTTTTCAATAATCGGTATTTTGTAAAAATATTAAGCACAAAAACTTTTTATGATATTTTTTGACCGCCTTACATTCATACAGACGTTAAATAAATATATTATTTTTAAAAAATTCGACAAATTCGATATATTCGGACCTTACGGCAATCGCAATTTTTATCAACCTATAAAATCTTATTGCACTATAACATTTTTCTATTATTGATATTTTGTTAAGATATAAAGCATAAAAACTGTATTATGATTAATTTTGACTGGCTTACAATCATAAAAAAACTTAAATTGATGCCGAAATATTATAAAATAACATACGTATTAGAAACAACGCATTATTACAAAATGAACAGATATTTATTTTGCTTGAAATTTGTATTAGAATTTAGAAATACATTTCGAAGCTATACTTCATCTTCAGTATGCCTATTTTTTCATGCTGTTGTTGGAGCATAGAATAAACAAGGAGAAGTCCGTTTGTTGTTTTTACGGTAATCTTTTCAAGTGTCGGAACGGTGCGTTGGTCACGCGGAATTCACGTTAGGGGGTGTGTTCCTAGATAGAAGCGCTGGTTGAGTTATAATAAAATGAAATACGTATTAGATACGTTTGAAGCCGAAACAACGCATTATTACAAAATGAACAGATATTTATTTTGCTTGAAATCTGTATTGGAATTTAGAAATATATTTCGAAGCTACATTTCAAAAACATCAGGTAAAATAGTAACCTAATATCATATTTGGAAAATGAACAAATACGACATATCTGAAACGTATGGAAATCGCAAGTTTACCGATCTATAAAATACTTCTGAAATATAATATCTAAAATAGTCGACAAATTAAACATATTTGGACTTTTCGGAAATCGCAAGTTTTATAAACCAATAAAATCGTTTTAGAACTGATATTTTTGTCAAAATATAATACATAAAACTGTTCTATCAATATTTTTGACTAATAATCATACAGATGCAAGAGAATTCCTAAATATAGTATTTGAAAAATATGACGGATCTTACTGTAATCGATCAGAAAATCTTTCTATAATTGCCATTTTTGTCAAAATATTAGGCATAACAACTGTTTTATGATTATGTTTGACTAAATTACCGTCATACAAAGGCAAAATAATGCACAACTATATTATTTGAAAAAATGGATAAATTCGACATATCCGGGCCTTACGGAAATTGCAAGTTTAATCAATGCATAAAATATTTCTATAATTGATATCTTTGTTAAGATATCAGGCATAAAATCTTTTTAACGATTATTTTTGACTGACTTACAATCACTTTACAGACATCAAATAAAGCCTAAATATAATATTTGAAAGAAATCGACAATTCAACATACCAGGACCTTACTGAAATCGCAAGGTTTATTGATGTATTCAACCTTTATATATATATATATATATATATATATATATATATATATATATATATATATATATATATATATATATATATATAATAAAATTAATAAAATATTATTTGTTTACGCCCACATAAAACATGGGCGATTTTCTAAAAAAAAAACTCCCGATCCCCAAGGTGGAGACGCTAACCATAATATCATTTAAATAATCAACAACAAAATCTACGTAAATGTATAAACGATAAAAACTAAACAATAACATTGTTTATGGCATCATAGCGTAATGGATTAAGACAGCGAGACTGTAATACATAACGTCCGGGGTTCGATTCCTAATAACAGTCAAGCTACTCTGAAGCGGCGCAAGGCCCCAATACATCCACGTACGTTAATTACTGTTAAAAAATAACTATAATTATAATAAATAAATAAAATAAAATATTATTTGTTTACGTCCAAATAAAAATTATCAATTTTCTAAGAAAAATGCCGATCTCCGAGATGGAGACGCTAACCTTAATATCGTTTAAAAAATCACCTACGTATATATATATATATATATATATATATATATATATATACACACATATATATATATATAATGTAATCTTAAAATGAAATTTTTGCTAAGAATGGTATTGTGTTTGCAAAATATTGCCAATAATATTAAAACGCCAAATGAATGATCTGACTTTAATTTTTTGTTGTTGTTGTTGTTGTTCTAATTTAATCAAACAAGGGAGTTAATCATCTTCGAGAAAATGAAAATATGAGATTTCGAAGAGAAATAATTCTGCCCCCCCCCACCTTCTAACACACGCTGAAAAAAAAAATCCGGACACACAACTGAATTTCCCTTGCGATTTGAGCGAGTAAGAAAGCAAATCATTTAAATAATTTGAACAAATCAAAACACTGAAGTGGAAGAAAGAATCATAAAAAGGAAAAGGGAAAACAAAACGGTAAATTTGTGAGATGCATCCATCTAATCAATGCGCTTAATGATGTAGACGCCATTTTGAATATAAATGTCCGACGATTATGCTGTTTCAAAATCAAGCCTGACCGACTGATTAACAGAAATGCTATTTCAAACACTTCAGTCACTCGGAAGAAAAAAGATGTAAGCATGACACTCAAAATGACGCACACGGATATATAAAGAATATTGGAAGCATCTGAAATATGTGTCCATTAATATATATAGTAATGAACACCGTCTCAGTGAGACACAGGCCTATAATACATGCATCTGAAAATTACCGAGCCGTGTGCGAGGTGACGTCACTGCAAGGAAGAAGGATATAGATGATAAAAGAAGAACATATGCGCAGACCGGGAGTGACGTTAGAAAGACGTGAGTGACATCAGAGCTGAGACGAAATGTAACGCGTGGCAGGAGAAGGAGGAATGAAGGTGTTTGGTTAAAACCTGAATTTCTTTTAATTTCTTTTATTATGTTCCTTGCGACAGAGTCCACAACGTGTGGGATCTACATGTTAACACTTACGTAAACGTGTGAAACGGTAAAGAAGTAATGACATGCTATTTCAATGTGACAGACAAACGGAAATTCTATTAAAATTTTATACTTAGAAGAGCATCAAAACATCCGTGGTGCTATCTGTACATTAATACGATAGCGTGTGCGTCATTTTGTCTGTCACGCATACATCTTTTTTCTTCCGAATGACTGTCGTTTAATTATTATGATAATTAGGGCTATGACAACAGCATATTCTTTTCACTGTTTTGACTCGCGAGTATATATACGACACAGTTAGAATCAACAAAAACCACATCACTCTATATAAAAGCATATAAGATATCAACGGATACACACTCGAGAGCCCAAATAATGAAAAGAATATGCTGTTGTCCTAATCCTATTTATGACTTTCCATTTCTTTTAATAAATATTTTTACCAAGAATTCTTCTATAAATTTTGGTTTCGGTTTCGATTATAACTGAAGGAACTCAAATTGTATATATATATATATATATATATATATATATATATATATATATATATATATATATATATATATATATATATATGCTTTCCTTCATAAATTTTGGTTTCAGTTTTAATTCAAGATGATGCACCCAAGCCATATGAATATATTTTTTTTATTTTTGAACCTGCAACTTTATAATATATAAGAATCGATAGAAAATAAACTCTATAATAATATATACGTAATCTGCATTAATTAAAATAGCATATTTAAGCGTATTTTACGACCTGGCTACGCCGGACGTGCCTGCTAGCTTAGATGAATACTTTTGCAGTTTTAACAAACAGAGCTACAATAATATCAGAGCGTCTCCATTTATGCTGAACAGAGTGCCAACATCAATATATTACAGATGAAAGAGTCCGCTATGGAATTCCCACACGTCCTGTTACTTCAAAGTTAATCGTCACAGACCGACAAAAGTATATTTTAAACCGAAGCTTGACAGACCAAACGATGTGTAGTTTTAAACATATACGACACAAACTTATCGATGGACCTTGCGTGCATCTGATAAATGGACAAGAAGAAAAAAAGAAAAAAGAAAAACAATAAAATATCAATACGAAAACAGCGAAGTTAATGATTTGACAAAAGTCTTAATGATAGACAACTTCTAACCAGAAATCCGCCAGAGGGCGATAAATCACTAAAAAATTAATTTACCTCCAACTCAGCTAGAATGACAGTCACAAGCCTCCCGAAAAGATCATCGCCATCAGGCATTAATTCAAGGGGGGAGGGGAGAAAAGGGTTGAATAGAAAAAAAAATGAGGTGAATTTAAATGAGCTTACGGGATCAAGTTGTATTCGGGCGAGCATATGGAAGCGGTATCCGCTCCGTCCTTACGTAGCCACGTTATTCTAAGCTCTTCCATCGTTTTCGTTTCTCACACGACGATGGCGACCATCCACCCCTGATTGTTATCGTCTTTTAGCGCTGTTAATGTTATATTTTTGTTACAACACTTAGGATTTCCTTTTATCTGTCGGTTCATTCTTTGCAGTCTTTGAATATCCATTATTTTATCTCTATTGCCTTTCAAAACTACGCCGTTGCTTATACATTCTTTTTTGTCGTGTAGATCATATTGTACCATTTAGATAGATTCAAAAGAAGAAACAGTAGTGTTTAAAACACGTCCATTCAATCTGTGCGTTAACTGGTAGTCTAAGATTAGGCTGTATGGGGATACAGACTTCCTCACCTCAAATGCACCAAACATTGATGTTATGGCACCTTCTTTTCTTTCGCAAAACTCAATCATGTTCTACAAATCCGGAAACAAAATACGATAACTTTCCTCTACAAAGCAACCAAACCAAACATCATCACTAAATAACGAAAAATGTAAAAAACTGGAAGTATAAAATCTCTTACAAAAATGACGGGATTTGGCACAAAATGACTCGAAAGGGGTAAATGTGACAATCGGAATACCCAATGGCCAAAATCACCGCTAAAAAATCGTCCGCGTCCATCAAATTTTAAAGGCCAATCTGGAAACTCGAAAACAAAATTAAACGAAATTTATTCATTCATTTTTTTCTGCATTTAAAAAAAAATCTATTTAAGCATGCTTTTACCAGAAAAAAAATGTGTTTCTTGCTATTATTTTAGTGAGAATGAATTAGCATTTCGGTCAGTGTGCACTTATTGTCCAACCTGCAAAGTGTGTTTATTCCGAAAGCCGTTCTTAACATTGGGAGGTTAGGGTTACTTATTCCGAGAGGCATTTTCATTCAATGTGTTGTGTTATTATTTTATTTACTGTTTTATTGTTATGTTTTTTTTTTTTATTTTTTTTTATTTTGTTTTCAATTTTTATTTTTATTTTGTTTTTTTATTTTGTTTTTTTTAATTTTGTTTTGTATTTTGTTTTTATTTTGTTTTTTTATTTTGTTTTTGTTTAATTTTTTTTATTTTGTTTTTCTATTTTGTTTTTTTTATTTCGTTTTTTATTTTGTTTCATTTTCAGTGAATTTTATTCAAGTACGCATGGAAAAAATAAAAGAATTAAACAATTTTATTTCATTTTAGTAAGAAAAGTAAGGAAACATTTTAGTAAGAAAGATAACGAAATAGTGGTCAATGTGCACTGTTGTCCAATGTGCAAAGGGTGTTTATTCCGAAAGCCGTTGTTAGCATGGGGAGGTTGAAAAATAAAAATACCTTTCGGAATAAACACCCCCAACCTCCCCATGTAAATAACGACTTTCGGAATAGACACCATTTGCAGGTTAGACAACCAGTACTCACTGACCAAAATGGTAATTCGTTCTTACTGAAAAAATAAGAGGGGAAATGCATCTATTGTGGTAAATGCGTACCTGAACTAAAATAAATAAATAAATAAATAAAAATAAATAAATCGTGCAGCAAAAAAATAAACAAATAAATAAAAATAAAAATAAAAATAAATAAATGAATAAAATTCGCTTAATTTCGTTCTCGAGTTTCCGGTTCGGTCTTTAAGTTTGATGGACGCGGACGATTATTTTAGCGGTGATTTGGCCAGGGTATTCCGATAGTCACGTTTACCCTGAAAAGGGTTGATATGCCGTGAATATAAACAATCAAAACAATCTGTGTGTTAACCAATAAAAAAAATGATATTTCAAATATAAGTCTAATAGGCCGAATAAAATATGATTTCAAACTTAGATTTGACAGACCAAATAAAATACTATTTGAATCTAAAGCATGACAGACCGACAATAAGGTATATCAAACGTAGACGTAATAGCTGAATTGGCATATTCTCTTATAGAATTAGCTTTGACGTATTGAAAATAAGATACGTCCGTTCAAATTGAGTGTTTATTGATGTAAATCGGACATTCTCAAATGTTTACCCCTCGGCTTTATTTCTCCATTTATTCCCTTCTCCCATACAGAAAAAAAATCATAGCCATTATCATGTAATGTAGAACAAGAAGGCCAAGAAGAAACTACCTTTTTGGTCCCCCGATAAAGGGAGGGTGGACCTGTAAATTCACCCTTGTCCGTTCATCCGTTCGTCTGTCCGAACTTTTTTCAATAACTACGCATTGGAATTTTTTGAAATTTTGCACAAACATTAAACATGATATGAGTAAAAAGTTACAGAACAGATTTTCCGGGGAAACTCCGGTTGCCCTCCTAGGGGTGCCTTTCGGGTTAAATGGCTAAAATTGACACTCTTGTACTTATTCAAAAAATGATCCTTTGGATTTTTATAAAACTTTCTGAAAAGTTGTAAATAACTGATTTCTACATAATTTTGGTTGTCCATGCTTCGCGATAACTCTTGGATGTGCCCCAGGGGATCTTTTAAAACAAATAAAAACACTCTGTTTTTGGAACTATTTTACCATGTTTGTTCAAAATGTTCTGTGTATGTCTTTAGCAGTTTTGCATGGTGCTAGACTCAAATTTAAATATGTTAAGGCCTTGGGGACTTTGGGGGCTTAATGGGGGGGGGCAAATGATGGACAGTCATTTCTTTTTTTTGTATGGTGCAGAACTCAAACTTACATATGTTAAGACCCAAAACTGCACTGTTTGTTCATTTTCACCAGGATTTGACTTTCCCTGGGGACTTTTGTGTCTAAATGGGGGGAGGGGTAGTGCAAATGCTGAACTTAGTCATTTTTTATGCCTTGTTTACTGTGCACCCACAGTTAGTTAGGGTTTTAGGCTCTTGTATCATAAAAATAAAGAAAATCAAACATTTTCTAAATAGAAAAGTATGAAATTAATTTGTATTACGTTTCTCAGACATGACAAAATCTGAAAAGAAATAATTATTTTTTTAACTAACGGGGGACACCCGGCTTTGCCCAGTCGTAAAATACGTTTAAATATGCTATTTTTATTTGTTCGGATTTCGTATATATTATTTTAGAGTCGTGGTTTCAAAAGTTAAAAAAAAAGTATTTGGGTGCCATCAGCTAGAATCGAAACCGAAAGCAAAAATGTAGCATTAAAAGCCGATGACGTTACCACATGACGCGCATAGGAACTAATTGAAAATCAAAAAATTAAAATAATCCAAGTTACTGAACAATTTTTTTTTAAATTTTGATCCATGTTTGGCCACTTACAAACTATTTAAACCGGCTAATGACTCCAAAAAGAAAGATTCATAAAAAACAATTATTTGAAACCCTTAACGCCGATCTGCGACTTTTAGTTTCGGAAGAGATAGTTTGAAAAATATGGAGACAGACAGACAGACAGACATATAGCCTTTTATATATTAGATTATCTATATACATTTTTACCCCTTAACATTTAAATTTACCCATCGCTAAGAACCTCTGCTGTAAATTTTATTCTAACAGAAATGTGACAGATAGACTGGCAGCCAAAGCTTCCTGTGCTGATCAGAGGACAAATCTAAATACTACTCACTCTAAAATAAAAGAAACAAAAACAAAACAAATCAAACGTAACACCTTTCTTTAGAAGTTACGAGTCGGTTTTAAGTAACTTTTGTGCTTTCACTTCTAACGTCTTTGACGTTTTTTTTTTTTTTTTTTTTTTTTTTTTTTTTTTTTACGGCACAGCCATTAAAAAGTGGGAACGCCCAATGAGAAATAAACAAAAGTTTGTTTGTAAAACTTGTGTTAATAGCTTCAACATGGACGCGAAATTCGCTCATTTCTCTCAAAATTCAATGAGATACTATTTGACGCTTATTTATCTGTATTTTATCAATGTGCATTGTTACGTCCAATTATGAAAAAATGAGATATTTTGCAAAAAAATATAACCGACGCCAAAATATATCTCTAAGTAAGATAGCAATTGGTCCTTATTAAGTCAGTTATCTCAATAAATACGAATATATGTTCCATTATTCTTTACAAAGGAACCGCCACTTATCAAAACCCAGAAGCAGCTCGAGGATAAGGGTTAACAGGAGTAGAGTAAGGTGGTCGGTGAGACAACAGCTGTGGTCGTTTTTGGTGATAAATTTAAGATAAATTGACCACATCGGACATGAAGACGAACATGCTATAGTCAGCTGGGATGCAGGCCAATGAAACAGTGTTCCACGGGCAGGCAGTTCTCTGAAAGTAGCTTTGTTCATGGCATTTGCGTTTAGATTTTGGCACTGATAGATATTAGGGAAAATTGTTGGTAGTGATTGTAGCTTGACGAATGCTTTTTTTGCGAACGTTTAGCTGGGAGAAGCATCGAATGTAGCTCAGAGTAGCACTTACGGTGAAAATAATGGTTGCGTAAAGAGAGACTCCCAGCGTCTCTTCTGTGGAAAAGAGACTGCAGGAAGAAGGGAACAGCATCGCCCACTAGGTGTTGAAGATGGTTTGGAAGATTGTCAATGCAGAATAGGGCGTTCAGAACTGTCCCACCCAATGTGGCGTATTTGCCTCTTATACAGGCAAAAGATTACGTCAAGAGTGAGATACCCCCTGGAACGGTAGAATCACGCGACCATTTTCCAGTGACCTAATCAACAGATTTGATGTAAATCTTACGTTTTAGGTTAGAGTGGAAGGTCAGTCCCAGAAGCTTGTCGAAGCATTGTGCTTCTTTGAGACGAGAACCAGTTATATTAATTGTGGCCCATTGCACCATGCGCCCAAGGCCGTAAAAGAGAGAGACTCAGAGAGATCTTGGTAGTTGCTTACCTTTGAAGTGTTACCATAGATGATAATGTCGTCTGCTATAACTGTACTACCATTAAAAAAAAACTTACTGTAATTTAAATCAATAATAAAACATATTTTTAATACGATAATAGAGACCAAAAAGCCCAAACACGACTATTTCTGTGCGTGATTTGCATATTTATTTTAAAATGGTTCATAATAAATTAATTTTCGATGTCCTTTATTTGTAATTTTGTTCTTCTATTTGTCCTATATCAATGCAATATTTCCACCGAAATTAACAGCAATTAAATGATTGAAAAAAAGTATTATTACAAAAACCTATTTTCAAATATGTTTTTTAGTTTTCAGTGTAGATAAGTTAAAGTTAAAATAAGCGACGTAACGCAAACATATAATCGAACAGTTGATATGCTAACTGATAAAAGACTGATAATATGATGTGCTTTGTAATGCTGTTGCGGCTGCTGCTGCTGTATATGAGTATCATTCATCATGATGATTTTGTTGGCATTCGTTTCCCCGATATCTATCTGTTAAGAATTCTTTCTGAAAAGATATCGGGTACTTATAGGATGGACTACGGGGATTTTGGCAACATTCCTACGTGAACGTGATTCTGTGGAACAAACTTGATTCGAACTTAGCGCATCCAGATTGATAGTCCGTATCGTTAACCACTAGGTATATCAGAATTTTTGTAGGAATTTTTGACACCCCTATCACGAAACTGCGAATAAAATATAAAAAACTCGTAATTTCTCTTTTAAAAGTGGGTTGTTTATTTTCTTTATGGATTATACTTCCAAAATAAATTATTCAAGTTGTTTTAAAAGTAATAGAAATATATATATATTTTTTTAAACAGTAATGAATTTTACGAACTCAATATTTTTCAATTTTTAAAATTTAAAAATCTATCAAAATTTTTCTATTGATTCTATTTTTACGATATTTTCAGGGTCAATGTGAAATTTCATGCTCTTTCCAATAAGCTGAATATCATATTTTAGACAAACGTTTTTTTTGTAATTCACGCCCCCCCCCCCATTTTCAAGTGTCTATCAAAAAGTAAATAATGAATTTATTTATATATCACAAATTGAAGAGAAAAGGTCAATAAATAATATATTCAAATTAAAAAAAAAAGTAGTGTTTTTTAGAAATTTACTTGTAAAGTTCGAAATTTAAAACTTTCTTTTAAAACCACGTTGTTTGTTTTTTCTCTTGTTTTTTTTTTAATGAAACCTTGGTTTTTGCTCCGTTAATTGAAAAAAAAAATTAGGGCTTTACATTTTTCGAGTAGTTATAAGCTTGGAAAGACAGGGGGTCGAATAATTCACGCTTCCCATTTTGAAATGTCTATTAAAAAGTAAATAATTAATTTACTCACCAAAGTGTTATATATCACAAATTGAAGAGAAAAGGTTAATAAATAATATATTCAAATTTAAAACAAAAACAAGTAGTGTTTTTTTAAATTTACCTGTAAAGTCTGAAGTTTAAAACCTTTTTTTTTTTAAAAAAACATGTTTTTTTTTGTTTTTTTTTAAATGAAACCTTGGTCCTTGCTCCTTTAATTGAAAAAAAAAATAGGGCTTGAATTACATTTTTCGAGGAGTTATAAGCTTGGAAAGACGGCGTTGAATTATTCATGATTTTTCACGAAATTTCTGACACACCTAGTTAACCACTGCCATCCTGTTGCTGCTGCTGCTGCTGCTGCTGCTAATGATGATGATGATGATGATTGAAAGTTTACCATTCTCAAATATTAAATTCGCCTTATTTCTTATTACTCCGTTCTTACTTCCCTTATTTCGACCTTCAGTCTTTACACCGCATGTGTTTCTTATGCATAATAGTAACACGTATCTTTTGCTAGTAGTTTTATGCCTTGAATTTTCATGGTTTGTTTTTGATTCGCGTTGCTTCATGCGATTTCAATAAAAACTAAATTTAGTTTTTTTTTTCAGGCATACAAGTTGGATTAAATAAGTTTCCACACTTCTTTCTATATGGCATTTAAAATTGTCGTAGACTCTTGAAAATTCAGTATCTTATTGCATAACATTTTATGGTTTGACTTTTATGATTTCAGGCTCGAATGAACAGTTACAGAAGAAATTGGAATACCCCCTACTAAAGCATGGTTGTCACAGCTGGTGATATTAAAAAAAAATGCAAACTGGACGTGAGGACACTTCAGAAAAACAATATAAAATAAATTTCTGTTTACAACTTGGAAAATGCCACAGAAACGTATGGAATGCTTTAAACTGCTTTTGGACCGTCTTGCATGAATTGAGCATTAGTTTTTGAGTGGCATAAGGGATTAGGAGAAGTCAGGGAGACTGTAAGGGATGATGAGATGTGTGGGATGTGTAAAGAAGTCAGAAGACCAGAATTGATTGGCCAAATAAAGAATTTAATGGATAAGTACCATCATGTGTCTAAAGAGAAAATATATGCACAATTTGATATCAGTGTGGGAACTGTGCACACAATTATTCGCGAGGAACTGAAGTTGCGGAAGGTTTGTGCCAATGCACCAGTTCACACCTCCATTCTTGTCACAGGCTATTTGACCAATATGGGCGTCAAAACATAACGTTCACTATAGTCCAATCGTTGCACCCTGTGACTTTTTGTTTATTCCCTAAGCTCAAGGAAAACCTTAGAGGCTGTCGTTTTGAGGCGATTGAGAAGATAAAAGAGGTTGTAATGAGGGTCAGTGACATCCTCACATAAGAGCACTTTAATAGGGTCTTTCAGAAGTTGTTGGAATGCTACAGCAAGGAGATTGCTTGGAAGGGGCTTGGTGTTTCATGTGTGTACTATCAATAAAAGTGACCATACGAAAAAGTCTGGAAACTTATTGAAGGCAACCTCGTACATTATCTTCAAGATGAAAGTCCTGTACCAGTATAGGAAAAAGGTATTTTTATAACTCGGCATGGTATGACTTTATTGATATTGTTATCCCTATTTCTTTTTAGAATCATGTACTTTCACGAATATCCACGTGAACATTGCTAGGATCTAGGGTAGAAAGTGATCCTACGGAATCGACAGGAATCGAACTTGTCACACACAGATCGTCATTTCACGTCGATATTTACTTCATCACAAACAATGAATTGTGTAACTTGCCTATTCTGTGTGCATGTTTTTTTTTTGTGTGTGTTTTTTTTTAAACGAGAAGGATCCGTGAAAATTCCACGGAATTAACATATATTTAATCAATAATTATGTTTTGTTAAAGCGGTTATTTTTCTAGGTAGAGCAAAAACCAGAAAAAAAAATAGCAGGCAACAATTATCTGCTTATTAATATTTCTATGTAAATAGTGTTTTTTTTACAAGGGAGTCACAGCCTTATCAAGGCCTGAAGGCTATTCGAGGGTAAAAGGTTAATGGGTGTAAGGTGGTCACTGAGACACCAGCTTAGTGATCGATGGTGGTGGATGTTGAGTAGAATTTGGTTATTTAAGGGGGTAATATCGAACTGATCCAAATGAGATAAATTAATAAGTACTGATAAATACTCAGAAAGTAATATTGTGCTACATAGTTCAATACAAATTATAAAATCATCGTATGGTAAGAGGAATTTTTTAACATTACTCATTCTTTAGTCTAGCATCCCTTGGCAGACACTTTTCTTCTTTTATTTGCCCAGTTTCTTTCGAATGTTCCCTTTTTTTCCGTAACGTTTCTCTGACTTTTTTCTTCTGCAAAGAATCGTTGCACGTCGAAATTGCTGCGAGTTCTTTCTCACACCATTACAACAATGATTATATATTATTATAATGATATTTGAAAATGAGGTGACTTTCAAAAGAGTTCATTCTCATATTCTTGTCTTCTTTAAAGCAAATTTCGCAAATTTGGCTGTGGGGGGGGAGGCAGTTTGACCTTCAAAAATTGCATTTGTTCTATTTTCAAAGCGTAACGTATGGACTAACTAAAGAAAGGTTTAAGCTGATTATTATGAAGATAGACATTATTATAACCCTTAATGCATGTGCATCTTAACCGCTGTTGCTCGGAAAATCTAGCGAATACAATGGTTGCGATTATCATACATATAATCAGAAGCGGATGGTAAGAAACATAGGCAAATATCGATCCTCATTATTATCGATTTACTAGTAAATGATCAATAAATTAACGCAAAGTTGTAGAACTCTCTTTCTGCTAACTGTTTTCCTCATACCTATAGCTTTGTCCTTTTCAAGACGAATACTAGTGTTAGTACGATTAATCGGAATTGAAATCGGGAATCGAAAAAATCGGAACTTTTTGGGGTATCGGAATCGGTATCGGAATCAGAAAAAAGTGTGCCTATTTTCCGATGCCAACAACGATTCTTTTAATTGTCTTTTTTATTTGATTTTCTTTAAAGAAAAATATTCTACCGCTGATAGTAATACTTAAATAGTGAATAACTATTGATTTTACAATTTATTGGTAAAACTAAAATCGATAGATCATCGCTCACAAGTGTATCCTTATGTTTAAGAAAATGCCTACACATTTAACATGTGTTTTTACGGTAATCATGAAAAAAATAACAACTTTATAGTACAAATATATAAAGATTTAGAAAAATTCAGAATCGGAATCGGTAATTGTATCGGAATCGGGAATTTAATACTGAATCAGTAACTGAATCAGAAAAAATATTGGAATCGCCCCTAATTAATACGAAAAGGACTCTTCTGTGTTTGAAATAATTACCTTTTGTTCTTGTTAGCTTTTTTTTTTTTTGCATCAAGTGGCTTTTTTTTTTTTACATCAAGTGGCTTTTTTTTTTTTTTACATCAAGTGGCGTTATGATCAACTCCCACCGGAAAAAAAAAAAATTGAAAACGGAATCTGATAGATTCTGCTTATTAAAGGTTTTATTTTTCAAATCTCTGCAGTTTCCACATACTAAAAAAATAAATATTTAAATTCCCATTGGGGTTGTGTTACTATACACGTAGATTCGAGAAAGTTGTCAAAAACAAATATATAACAAATAAATTTTACTAAAAGCAAGATAAGTTACTTTTCTACCTAATTGGATACTTTTTTAGTGTTTTTTTTTACTTAATGTAACATGTTTATCCAGCTCGAAAAACATACAGTGTTTAACGATGTATTGGAAAATTTTAAATGGCGCCCAACTCTCTCCTAAACACGGTAAGTTTGGGAAAATGAGTTAAAAATAAGAAACTATACAAAATACTGTTAGAAATTCACTGAATATATATCAGCTTATGTCACGGTAACAAATTGAGCGAGTTTCTAACAGTATTTTGTATAGTATTTTTTTATTTTTAACTCAGTTTTCCAAACGTACCGTCTTCAAGAGAGTGAGTCGGGTGCCATTTTAATTTTTTCAATACATTAGTAAACATTGTATGTTTTTCGAGCTGAATAAACATTTTGCATTAAATAAAAACACTAAAAATTATTCAGTTAAGTAGAAAAGTAACTTATCTTACCTTTGATAACATTTATTTGTTATATATTTGTTTTTTTGACAACTTTTTCGAATCTATGTGTATAGTAATACAAACCCTTCCCATTTTGGATGAAGATATAAGGCTCTCAAGATCATTTTGGCATTTTCTCCCTTCTTTGAAAAAATGCAAAATTATTTTTTTTTATAGTGCTGTAATTTTGCATGATAATATGCTTTTTTCCCCCAAATTTTTCCTTTCGTTTCTAAATGTGCCAATCGTATATAATGCTGCTGCTTGTACCGCAATTTTAACCAATGGATTTTTAGACTTCTAGATTTTGGTGGGCGAGCAGAAAATATCGACTTGGTTTGTACCACCAAAGATCAATTGATCGGTTACAAAATCGAACAATAAACTTAAAAAGCTAATAACGTACACGTGCTTTCAGATCAATGCATCTTCTTTTCGAGTTACTTTATTGATACACTGTTGTTAGCCTCTGTCTGTTTACAGGGTTTCAAATGTCTAAAGTGCTAACTGATTGTTCACAAGGAAGCTTTTGTTAAGTATATTTTGGAAGTGTCTCTTTATTATCTTTATTTGTCGTGCATACGCTTAGCCTTATTTAGTTTCAGCACACCCTCTGAAAGTGCACAAGATGTCGTGCGTCCCGAACGTCAGCTGTCCGTCTCAAGCCCTTCGCCCAGTGGCAGTCACATCACTAATCAACCAGCTCCCCTGTCCCACAGCATGTACTATAGAATCAGCAAAGAAAATAAATAAAAAAACGCATGTTTACTAATGAAACGTGATCTTAATAAATACTATTAGATTTGATTAGCAGGCATACCCAACGTTGCCCGGTATTAAATGAGGATCACCGAATATTCAACGCTTCGAATGCTTTCATTGGCATCGAACTTGGTAAAATCGTCCATTTTTCAATCAAATCAATATATTGCCTTCTCTAGTCTGGGACCCACCATAGTGCACTAGGTGAAAGTTTCACATACCACTCAGCAGTAACTGAGACAACAATACATTGTAGTCTAGATTGCACTGTAGAGAACCTGATGTTTATATTATAAAATTATTTTATATATTTAATGGCTTGAATTAAAGTTTAAACTGCAAACGTCAAGTATCATGCTGCAATTGTGCTCTAAATGGAAATATCCATTCTTAACGCGCCCATGTTTTATCAAAGAGCCTACTTTTGAATTTATACTTCTCAAATGTACTTAAAACTTCTCAAATGTACTTGCGATGTAATGATGTACAAGGGTGTTAACTTTGCATCAAAATATGACTATTCTTTCTTAAATCGTATTGTATTGATTATCGATTATGGATATTTATGAGACACTCAGATAAAAAAAACTATCTAACAACACTCCAAAAACGCATAAAGTACATTTATGTGTATTTTAAAAAAATGGCCTAATCGTTTTGGAGTCCATAGGGAACGAACTTTCACACACAGATAAAGTGTTTTTATATACGTTTAGATATTGTCATAGGTTTATAATGTCTCTAAAGATATACAGGAGAGCCCATTTAAGTGTAGACTGTTACACATTCATGCTGTTTTGTATGTTTATTTTTTAAAATACAAGGTATATGTTGCGGTGTGTCCATCCTTCGGATAATAATAAGCTTTTTCACTCCTATAAATATTATGTAAAAAACGGACAGACTCCAGTAAGTAAAAGAGCAAACTAGATAAGTTGAAAAGTATATGTGGAAAAGGTCACAATCGAACCCAGTAAGAAAAGTTAAAAAACAAACAAACGAATACATATTGAAATCGTAGGAATGTAGAACGATTCTCATTATTCTTAGAAATAACTAAATATAATTTATGCCAGAGTTAGATATGAACAATGCAGTTAAGAAATAATGATTAGCAAATTGGTTAAATGATACAATGCACTCGAGGAATTTCTTTGTTTGCCAAAAGCGTGCTTGGATATACATACGTAAAATCCACGTGAACGAAGTCCCCGTGGTGAGACTTGCTTTGACGTCGTCAAGAAAGGAGATTCCCAATATATTGAGACAGGGCTCGAAGTTAGAGAGAAGAAAGACAGTTAGTTAGCAGACAAGAGTCGGAGGGCGACTTAGTGAGAGCTGATACCTCTGGGAAGCGAAGGAGGGAGGAAAGGAGACCATGTAGTCGTAAATGCTTGAATCCCTGACCATCATCAATCATCCAGCTGGTATGAATAAGGAGTCATCTATATCTGTCAACTGTTGTCTTCATCTGTCTCCATTCTAACAAAAGGAAAAGGTAAATGTGTTTTATCTATCATCTTGTAAAGGAACTTTGTATAACTCCATCAAAATATTATGTGTCCCTTCTCTGAAGAGTTAAAAGACTGTACCCGTCATATCTCTCAGTGTCTGTTATAACTGCTCCTGTTAAAACTGTATTCGCCGTCATCTATTAGACATAAGAATGTACACACTCGACGATATATACACTCGTCGATATATGTACACCCACCCGTACAAGATGAGATACGGTTTCAATATATCAACGCAGCAATATACACTCTCTCGATATATGTTCTTTATAATATACATACGCTGATATATACAAACAACGTAACATAAATACCGGGTGAATATATCTTCCGGCGTTAGCGCACATGTCATGCTCGCCCTGCATCGCTGCAGTCGGACTGACGTATACCCTCACCCTTTTTTTCGGTTCAGTATAGTTTGTTTTCACTAATTAACGAGTTGTGTTATTCTTCCGGAGCATTAGGGAACCACATCAGTATACTACCAATGATTAAAAAATCAGTAAATCAGTTGCTGTGTAGGTGAGATGTCTACTAAAAAAAAAACAAGATTTTGCAAAAATTAAAAAAATTAAAAATCGCAATTTTCAGTCAGTCAGAGATCGTTGACAAGGATGAATTACGAGTAGTCATTTTTTTAAATGCATATACTATGTTTTTGTTTCCACAAAATAGTATAACGTTGCAAAGGGATTTTTTAAAAAAAATTTTTATTTTACTTATATATAATACTTAGTTTGCCATTTTGTCTTGTCTGGAAACAGGACTAAAGGAGAGTAAAAGGAAAAACACTTGTAACTCTCGCTCTTCCTATTTCATCCCTCAGTCCTATCTTCCATGAACGATGATTCTTACAAAGGCGGGGAGGCAGTGATGCCCTTCCGGTCGGCAGTTTTATATGACTAGTAACTGGAGTGCACCTTTTGAGACATTTCTTTCTAACGCTACTTTTACACCTGTTGTCATGTCACTAATAAGGGTGCCGGAGGTCAACGTTATGGGAATCGAGTTCTCCACACAAACGGACACACAAACACACTGATGACCTTAAGGCAAATACGATTATCGCCATAGTAATAAGCTTTTTCACTCACTATAAATGCTATGTAAAAAGAGACAAAACCCAATAAGTAAAAGATTTGGCAATATCATTCTTGGTCACAAGGGGGCGATATAACACTTTCACTTCCGGTTTGTGTCATTCTTTCTCTTTTCGCTGGGCCTCTTAACGAAGGCAGATGCGACGAAAACATTTCCCGGTTTTTGGCAAACCGCCAAACCGACGTTCAACTTCTCATCAAGAACTCTGAAGACCCAAATCGCAAGTAACAAACTCTAAATTTTCACAACTTAATATTTGTATTATAATGTAAATAAATTTACTTCGGTTTTGATTATATATTGCTATACTTCGTGTCTTCATTACTTGGCATAGGAAGCCATGCGACAAGTAACTTCAATCTCCTACTTAACAATAGAGGATAAGACCGTCAATCACAATAACAGGTGACACTGTCCTGTATAACGTTTTAACAGCGGTGGCGTTATACGCCTGATAGTCAGGGACCCGAACCTTACTGTAAGTCCCAATAGTCAGAAAATTAAGAAAATCAGTAATTTAATTGCTGTGTAAAGATGCGATGTGTACGTAAATAAACAAAACAATGTTGACAGGTGGATGAATATGGTGATAAGCTGGCATAAAGATTCATGATTCTAAGGATACTAAGAAATGTTGACTTCATTAAACGAGACAAATTACTGTAAAATATGTCATGCTTAAAGGTCATTGTCTTTTTACAATTTGGTGTTTATTTTACATTACAGAGGGAAAAGTCATACAGACACACATACAAAATGGGAGACTTCAGTTAGGTGTAATAGTTCTGTTCAGAATACGATCTGTTAGAGAGCGCAATGTAGGTAAGGAGAAATTAAAAAAAAAACTGGAACAAAAGACGTATAAATCAGAAGAAAATAATTCATTTCACATATTATGAAAGGTCATGCATAATAAGGTTACAAAAAATTGAGATGTTCACACCACGAGTGAAAATATACGAAGGTCGTTTCAAAATAAAAGCCACTTATTATTTTACTCTAAAAGTTGGAGAGATACGAAGACGGGAATAATACCATTAAAACGAGCGACTTTTTGTGCTCCAAAATTTATTTTTCTCCATAGTCCCCACAATTCCCAATGCACGTTTTCCATCGATGAATGCTGGCTGGGCACGGGTGTTCGGAGCGCGATTTGTAATACGAGGTTCATTCTAAAAGTAACGTCTCCTACTTTTTAACCAAAAAACGTTTAAAAGGTACAAGGGCAGAATTGATACCATTTAAACGAGCACCATTTTGTGGTCTAGAATTAGTTTCCACATAGTCACCGGCATTCTCAGTGTACTTTTGTTAGTCTCTTTTTATGGGTCGGTCGTAAACGTCCAGAACGCGTTTTGTCACTGCTGTAAACAATTTGCCTTTTGCAATCATCCAAAAGACGGCTGAAAGATTGTTAGACCATCTATGTCGTTCTGTAGCTGCTCACGGCAGGATGACATTGACAACTAATCAAACATTAATGTTATCTTGTATTTTAGCAAAGCATTTGTTATGAACACCTGTTTTCTATTTCCGACATGTACTTGTGCACGTTTGTATTAATTTAATTGTTCTAAATGTCTCATTATGAAACACAATCAAGTAAAGTGTCACAGACGTCAGAAGCAGAATTGTGTTAGTGAATTCCTCCATAAAAAAAATGAACCGCTCAATATGCACCGGCGCCTGTTGAACGTTTACGAAGCCAATTTCAATAGAATAAAGTGCGGCTACAAAGATGTGAGCGACAAAAACACGCTCTGGACTTTTACAACTGACGCAACAATAGAGGCTGGCAAAAGTACATTAAGAATGGTCGTGATACTGTAGGAAAATAAATTCTGAACCACAAAGTGGCGCCCGTTTTAATGGTATCACTCCCATCTTCGTAGCTCTTAAACTTTTTTAGTTAAAAATAGGAGATTTTACTTTTAGAATGAATCTCATATGAAAAATCGCGCTCCGAACACACATGCGCAGCCATCATTCATAGATGGCAAAAGTGCATTAACAATGGTGGCGATTATGTAGGAAAATACATTTTGGGGCACAAAAGTAACTCGTTTTTACGATACCACTCCCGTGTTCGTAACCCTCCAACTTTTTTTAATAAAAAAAAAAATAGGTGGCTGTAATTTTGGGACGACTTTCGTATATTTCCACTACTGATGTGAGCGTCTCCATTCCTTGTATCCTTATTATTCAGCACCTTAAATAATATATGAAATGAATTATAACCTCTGATTTATGTGTTTTTCTTTCAGTTGTTTTTTTAAATTGCTCCTTACCTACGTTGCGGTCTCTAACAAAATGCATTCTCGACAGGACTATGCCCCCAACTCAGATTCACCATGCTGTATATGTATTCAAGCTACTAAAAAATGTGACAACATGCCACAAGCAAGAAGAACAAGAAAAGAATCAGCTTATACTTTTTACAAACGCGTTAATCACATCGAAAAAAATCTCCAGATTTAAAAAAAATTAATAATAACACTGTGCAACGCTCAAAAACGTACGAACATTTATGGTCATTTTTATATGCACAATGGCATGAAAATCTATTTCTGGTCGTATAAGGAGCAGATTATTTTTTGCAAAATTGTTACGTTAGACAATTTTGATGAATTGATGTAAGTGATGAACTTGGCGAGAGATTCCATCGCGATGTTTCGATGATGGAGAAACGTTTTAAAAGCAAAATGGGAAGTTGGCATGTTGGCAGATTACTTTTGAAATGTAAAAAGGAAAGATGACACTCAACACAAGAGGACTAAGAGGGCAAATGTAAAAAGGAAAGATGACACTCAACACAAGAGGACTAAGAGGAAAAATGCCGTTTAAACTGATATTTTTTTGTTTATCATTCATAATCAATTATAATAAAATATGATTTATAATACATGGAAAAGATAGTACGAGGAAACATCAGATAACACTGTGATATAAATTTATTTTTTGCGGACTATTATCCTCATCTTTCTTTGTTATTGTTTCTCGGTGTTTCGGCCAACTGTTCCTCTGGCTTTCGTCAGGTGAGAACCGTGACGAGATAGGAACTCCGAATCTCCTAACTGCATCCTTTTAGTAATAACAGCCTTCCATAGTTGGTGTCATCTCACCACATTTTTGTCAAGTAAGCCTCTGGCCGGCTTTTGGTAGGATTGAAACCGTAATCTTCAGACAATTCTCTTGGAAGCGTAGAGATTCAAGGACGCTATCCATTGCGTCATGGGCCCCGAAGGGAGATCGAGGTTGGATCTGTTGGTCTTATAAATCCACGTTTTATTTATTATATGATCTTCCATGGTCGGGTCCGTACCGAATGATATGCATATTATTTTTATTGAAATTCATTATTGAGATGAGTATTATTTATTAATTTTATTTATTGCGGACTATTATCCTAATCTTTCTTAGTTGTTGTTTCACGACGTTTCGGCCAACTATTCCTTTGGCCTTCGTCAGGTGGTAACCGCGACGGGATAGAAACTCCGAATCTCCTAACTGCATAATTTTAGCAATTACTGCCTTCCATAGTTTGTGTCGTCTCACTAAATTTTGGCTAAGTAAGCCTCTGCCCGGCTTTGGGTAGGATTCAAACCGCTATCTTCAGACAATTCCCACCTGGAACCGTAGAGATTCAACGCCTCTATCCATTACGCCACGGGCCCACAGTGGATAGAGACGTCGAATCTCTACGGTTCCAGGTGAGAATTGTCTGAAAATAGCGGTTTCAATCCTACCCAAAGTTGGCTAGAGGCTTACTTGGCCAAAAACGTGGTGAGGCGACAACAACTATGGAAGGCAGTAATTGCTAAGGATGCAGTTAGGAGATTCAGAATTCCTATACCGTCACGGTTACCCCCTGACGAAGGCCAGAGGAATAGTTGGCCGAAACGTCGTGAAACAACAACTAAGAAAGATGAGAATAATATTCTGCAATAAATTAATATAATAATACTCATCTCAATGAATTCCAATTAATAATATATATATAAAATACAGCAGTTGAAATTTAGTTCGGCAAAATAAACAAAAGACGTCGGAATGCAAGTTAAAGAAACTAAAAATTATTAGAAGTTAAACGAAGTGGGCTACGAAACTCTGCTTCATCCGCGATATTCTCCAGACTTCTTTCCTACAGACTACCACGTTTTCAAGCATCTTGAAAACTTTATGAGTGAGAAATGCTTTAAAAACCTAAAGGATATCAAAAATGTCCTTCAATGACTTCATCGCCACAAGAACGCAAGATTTTTACGTTACTTGCGTAAATCCACTTGTTTTGCGTTGGCAAAAGTTTGTTGCTTCTGATGTGCTTATTTCGATCAATAAATTATTAAGTGAGCCGAGATATGTTTATCTGGATTCAACAGTTAAAAACCGAAAGAACTTTCTTGTCAGCCTGATATAATTATTTTGTTGAGGTAATGTATTAAGCTCCATTTATAAGAACCTCCAAATAGCGACCGGCCCCATCAATTCTAGTTTTTTGAGTGCAGGCGAAACCATTACGACAGAGAAGTACTGTCAGCAAATGGATGAAATGCATCAGAAACTTCGCCAAGAACACCCAGCATTAGTTCACAAAACGGGCCAAATTCTCTTCCACCACAATGCCCGACCGCAAGGTCTTTCTTGTCAACCTGATATAGAAAGATTTTTCCCCTTCGAAAAACCTTTAGTGTTTTAATTACCTTCTTTGTTATTTATCAATGGATAAAGAAATATTATTATCCCGGCCAGCCACAGTAGTATTGCTGATAGATACGTTGCTGTCCACCGATTGGAATTCCTGACAGATCTTGTGAAAATGTTATTGTAAGTCAAACGAGGTCCGTGTAAGCATCGCCGGTCGAACGAGTAACTCGCGAAACTATCTCTTAATCAAATATTTATTGTTGTGTCAATTAGCGCCTGTTCGTTTGTGTCACAATAAAGTCAGTAACTTGATCGAAACATTACAAATACATTTTGACCGATTCGAAGCGAATGACCATTTTGAAATACTTAAACCGATGTAAAGATAATATAAGCGTGTTAGTCGCTACAATTAGTTGGTGGTATTAGGTGATTAGTTTTCCGTATTGCTTTGTAAGTTATGAGTGAAATAATTTCCCAATTTCATAGGCTTCGCTTCACGTGGGTATGATTGAAAAGGATATAAGCCGGGTTTTCTTGTTGTCCGAAACAAAGGTAGGCGTCTGGTATCCTGGCTTTATGTCGTTAATTTAGCGTAATGCTTAGGAGCCTTGATTGTTGTACGGGCGGTCGGGTTAAGATCCTGGCGTGAGATAGTTGCCTGTCTAACCGCACTGATGAGCTTTGATACAGCGAAACAGTACTATATGTGGATGACTATATATATATATATATATATATATATATGCATATATATATATATATATATATATATGCTGGAATCCTTTGTGATGAATAATTTTTATATTTATTTATTTTATTTGCAAACTTCATATTTGCTGTTTCACCACGAAATAAAATATAAAGATGAGGATAACAGTTAGCAAATAAAATAAATAAATATACAAATTACTCACCTCAAAGGATTCCAACACACACACACACACACACACACACACACATATATATATATATATATATATATATATATATATATATATATATATACAGTGAAGGACAGAAGTTTATATACCAAAGTTCATGACGTTGATCATCTTACAATTTATTCCTTTAATTCAGTTGACATTTACAATTCTTAACAGTATCTATTTCGTAGCGAAGAAACAATCACTTAATCATTATATCAATCGGTGAATCTATTTTGCCCTTAACTTATCAGAAGTAATAGCTACAATCAATTCAACCAAAGGAGATAAAATCCGAAAATTGGAAGAGAAGCTGTAAATACCTTATAATGTGTTTACATTACCTCATTTTGAACTTTGGGATACAGTGTTCTGTCATTGATTCATTATATTGCTCTGTAATTACATTGGGCTTCTTAAACAAGGATTAGTATATATTATAAAGAAATAGTGTCTTACAAGTTACTATACAGACACCCTGTAATATATTAACTATTAATACAAATATAATACAATAAAACAACAAGACTGTATAGTAACTTTACGGACACCCTGTATATATATATATATATATATATATATATATATATATATATATATATATATATATATATATATATATATATATATATATAATGATTTTCTTGGGGTACAAAACTTTATTAAGGCAATCATGAAGAGAAGACGCATTCCTTCGGAATTCATTTTGTATTAAAAAAAAAGACCGAGGAGAAAAATAAAATGGATAGCGACTAAAAAATAAAAGTAGGGAAATAGAAAAAAAATCAAAACGATGCAATTGACATGTTTCGCCCTCACTCATCAAAATTGGAATCGAGGGATTAATTTTTTAGTAATTTGTTTTCCTTAATAATAAAATCTAAAAAAGAGACGAGGGCAACAGAAATCGTATGGGGGATGAATTTTAGAGGCTGATCATGTTCAAACCCAACAAGCAGTCATTTTGCTTACAAAGGGAAAGCTTCCCAAGGCGAACGTGAACAGTTTCCAAGACTTGTAGATGATATACGGAGTGAGCTCGACTCAATACGGAGAAAGAGTGGATGTTGAAGTTCGTTGCACAATCCTGGTATTTAATAAAGTGTTCCGTTATAGCGGATCCATATGTGTTGCTTACAGCGTCGGTAGGTAGGAATGTTCCATTCCTGATTTTGCTCGGTACATGTTGTTGTATGCGACTTTCCAATTTTAAAGACGTTCGACCTACGTAGTCGGCACTGCAACCACATTTAAATGAATAAATGACATTACTAATATGATGAGGGGGTAGAACATCTTTTTTATTGGAAGCCATTAATGGTTTTGTATTATACATAACACGAACATTTGAAGCAGAATAAAATCCTTCAACAGTTGAACTAATTTGTTTGGTGAATTTTTCACTTACTTTCCCCAACCACGGCAATCGAATATAAACCGGACATTTATCCACCATATTGGGTTTTGTTCGTAAAAAATCTGCTCTTTTCCTTTTAATGATGGTTTACATTACATCTGAAGGATACCCATCATTGGACAAAGCATTTCTAATTGTATTTATCTTCTCATCCAATTTTTCTGGCGAGCAGAACATTAGGGCACAATGTGTTAATGTCCAGATTAAATTATATTTGCGCTTGTTAGGGCAGAATGAATCCCAGCGTGTATACAGCCCAGTATATATATATATATATATATATATATATATATATATATATATATATATATATATATATATATAAATGAGTCGCACCTTATATTTTATGGGACGGATTTTTATTTATTTATTTTTATTATTAAATATAATTACCGGTATAAAAGGCATACCTATGGACATGCATCGTTCTAGCTTCAAGCCATCATCAGTATAGGCTTGAATCGAACTAATGAGACCAGCATCATATATCCATAATATAAAGCTGAACGTCTGTGTGCGTGTGTGTGTGTCTGGTCACGAATAGGCTCCTATATGGTTCACTATTATAGAAAACTGATCACATATAATGATAGATGTATCGAGACACAGGAATGGGTATGTTTGATCTGTCAGTACAGTGGTTCATTATAATTGTGGGGTCTGCGTTCGCGCCTTGTCAACAAAGTATGGAAATAAAAAATTAAAAAATTAAAAAAAACGTTTACAAGTGTTTTTGATATCGATGTACATAATGATACTTTGATAAGTATGTTTTAACTTAAATAGGGATGGTATAATAGAATTGTGGGGTCTGCGTTCACGCTTGACCTCCATAGAATGGAAATAGGCACATACTTTAATAAAGACTTTTCATATCTATCTGCGTAAGTATACTTTGATAATTATGTTTCAGTTTGAACAAATATGGTATAATAATATTATGGGGTGTTCGTTCGCGCCTGACCTCCATAGAATGGAAATATGTCACAAAGTTTAACAAGATTTTTTTTAAATATAGATCTACAGAATATTGTGATAAGTGTTTCAGTGTGAACAGGTATTGTATAATAAATTATGGGGTTTATCTATTTTATTTTTACTTTCATCATATTTTGATTTGGTTTTGATACCCCCAAATTCGAAGCTATCTCTTTACACCCCTTCCTTTTCATAACCTATCATACTTTCATAAATCAGAGTCCATTTTCTGTAGGCTATTTTTGAACTGAGCCAACGATGGCTACTTTTGCTAGTATATATATATATATATATATATATATATATATATATATATATATATATATATATATATATATAGTATAGGAGTTGGGATGAGGAATGAGGGAGAATGCCTTTCGTATATATATATATATATATATATATATATATATATATATATATATATATATATATATATATATATATATACGAAAGGCATTCTCCCTCTTTTCTCATCCCTACTCCTATACTTATTATGGACATGCATTTTTCTCGCTCTAAGCCGTCATCAGCATAGGTTAGGATTGAACTCATGACATCAGCGTCCGCATATATATATATATATATATATATATATATATATATATATATATATACTCGATTTTCTATTCCGCCCTAATGAATCAGAGGAAGTTTCGATTTGTATTATTATGAAGTCTGAATTCATATATAAATTTAATTTCTCTGCTCCACATTATAACCTTTTGAAAGTCTAAGAAAAAACACATGCCATCGGCATGCGTCAGAAGCAAATCCGTCATTGAATTACTGACAAAACTTCATTTAGCATGGTATTGACTATATATTATGATAAATTCTGAGGAACGAAAGGTCTCCTGTTTTAACGGTACCACTTGCATCTTAGTAGCTCTTCAACGTTTCGAGAGAAAAAAAAAATAGAATGCTTTACTTTTGGAACAGCCTTCGCATATAATCCTGTATATTCTTATAGTTTCCTTTTCTTAGTTTTTAGCTCGGTATCGCTTTTATATAATATTACAGACGAAATATTTTTCCTGGATTTTGTCGGTATACAAGATACTTTTTTTTCTTTCGCTTGTCTTCCTTGACGTATATGGGATGTTTACTTGTAGCAATAATTCTCCGCATTTAAGGGGTTCAATTGCTAAAACAACAAACCCCTTAAATCGTTAATCACCTCATCGAGTCCAACTGCCGTTCTGGCCGTGTCCGTAACACGAGCCCTGTTTTTCGACTGTCCTTATTTGTTGACAAAAACCGTTTAGAAAGCGATTCTCTCAGTTAACATAAATAAACCTCCCCCTTCCTATAATGTTTATATAAACATGTCAACGGGGTGTCAAAATATAGAAGTTGCCAAAGATGTTGCATTTTTCATCTTAAAACACTCACATTCTTTTTTTTTTTATTATTATTAAACTTTCCTAAAGAAAAAAGAAGAGTAATTTGGAAGAGGGAGGAGATAAAGATCTCAACAACTTACTAGAATTGAAAGATTTAACCGTTAGATAATTTTAGAAGGAAAATACGCTTTTTCGATTATATTTTTCTCTTTGTGTATCCGAATCTTTTTTGTTTAGAAGCCATATGCTTGCGAAATATAGCAACAAAATGAATAAAAACGTCGGTTTATTCCCAGCGCCAAGGTGTCTTCTATCCCGATTATATATTAGATTCAAGTAAATTAACATTCATTCAATCAATAGTGCTCAACAAGCTTCTACCAGAACTAGCTCTTATACTTACAAAACTGTTTGAACGTCGCCTTAAGAAGAAATGCTTCCCAGCATCTCAGAAAACTTCATCAGTCTGCTCTGTATTTAAAAATTTCGGAGATTGATCATCTCGCCTTCAGTACAGACAAATCAGTCTCCTGTGCGTCATGAGTAAGTATATGTAAAAAAAAATTGTGGATAACCACTTCAGCATAAATAACCGCCAATGCGATGCGGTATGTTTTCCGTTCTGCAAGATCTACAGCTGATGTACTAAATCTGATACAACACAGGATTAGTTAATCTCTCAACAGGCGTGGTTTTTCTAGAGAAATAGCTCTTCACATATCAAATATATATTTTACTAGAGTATGGCATAAAGAGCTACTTCATAAAATCGGCAAAAATATCTACATTATATAATATAGCATAGATATCTACTATATACAGTATGGCATAAATATCTACTTTATAAAGTATGCTATAAATATCTACTTTCTATAGTATGACATAAATATCTACTTTATATAGTATAGTATAAATATCTACTTTATATAGTATGGTATAAATATCTTCTTTATATAATATTGTATGAATATCTACTTTATATAGTATGCATAAATATCTACTTTATAAAATATGGCATAAACATCTACTTTATATAATATGGGATAAATATCTACTTTATATATTATGGTATAAATATCTACTTTATACAGTATGGTAAAAATATCTACTTCATATAGTATGGTATAAATATCTACTTTATAAAGTATGCTATAAATATCTACTTTGTATAATATTGTATAAATATCTATTTTATATAATGTTGCATAAATATGTGTTTTATATAGTATGGTATAAATATCTACTTTATATTGTATGGCATAAATATCTACGTTATATAATATTGCATAAATATCTACTTTATATAGTATGCCATAAATATCTACTTTATATAATATGGTATAAATATGTACTTTATATAGTATAGTATAAATATCTACTTTATATAGTATGGTATACATGTCTACTTTATATAGTATGGTATAAATGTCTACTTCATATAGTATTGTATAAATATCTACTTTATGCCGTATGGCATAAATATCTACTTTATATAGTATGGCTTAAATATTTACTTTATAGAATATGGTATAAATATCTACTTTATATAGTATGGCATAAATATCTACTTTATATAGTATGGTATCAATATCTACTTTATATAGTATGGCATAGATATCTACTTTATATAGTATGGTATAAATAACTACTTTATATAGTATGGTATAAATATCTACTTTATATAGTATGATATAAATATCTACTTTATATAATATAGCACAGATAAAGAGTGGGGGAAACTTTTGACAGTGGATCCAGCTAGACGGGTGTTTTTCCTGAAAGATTGGCGAGGTGGGACCAGAGATTGGAGTTCAGACGAGCACCTGCCATGGAAATAACGATAAAACAGGGATAGGCTCGCAATGTCTCTTCTGTGGGAGAGAGGTTGCAGGGTAGAGAAAAGGGCATCCCCCACTAAGCCACGAAGTCTATTTTTTACTCTGTCAAGGCAGGATAGGCTGTTTTTAGCAGCTCCTGGCCAGATATGGCAGCAGTATTCCATTCTTGGACGTATTTGGCTTTTATATAGATAGAGAATGGCATCAGTAGTGAGATATCTTCTGGAGTGGTAGAAGGATCCCACCATCTTTCCAGCGACCCTGGCAACAGACTTGATGTACGTGTTCCATTTCAGATCAGGAGTAAAGGTCAAACCCAAAAACTTTCAAAACACGGGGCCTCACCCAGACGAGAGCTATCCATCACAATTCATGCCAGCTGGGGATCAGAGCGTTGATGATGTAAGGATAGGAGTTTGGTTTTGGATGCATTAAAGTATGGTATAAATATCTACTTTATATAGTATGGTATAAATATCTACTTTATATAGTATGGCATAAATGTCTATTTTATATAGTATGGTATAAATATCTACTTTATATGGTATCGCATACATATCTACTTTATATGGTATGGCATAAATATCTACTTTATTTAGGATGGCATAAATATCTACTTCACAAAATGTCTTCTCGATTATTAAATCCTTTCTCTCTGATAGGCTTATAAGAGTAGTCGTTGATGGGCAGAAATCAGAAACTGGTCATAATAATGCTGCCCCCCCCAAGGTTTCATCCTCGGCCTATCTTCCTGATCTTTATCAAAAATCTCCCAAATTATATCATAAGATCATTCGTAGACATTTATGCAGACGAAACCGCAATCATGACAACATTCAAAGGCCTGCAATGACAAAGATATTACTTATTCTCTCTCTTCTGATCTTCTAGTTGGTATCTCATCCAAAATTCTTAAATTGCGTACCTTGCTAAAACTACCCGCCAGAATATTACAGAGAAACTCATGTGCTCATTGGAGGTGTCCCAGAACATTATTAACAAAAACACAAGTTTATTTATACGTGCGATGTCAAATTATTAAACATATTTATTAAATTAATTAATTAAATTTTGATATATTTATATTACTATTATTTAACATATTTATTATTAGATTATTATTATTTAACATAATTATTATTATAATGTTATTATTTGACATATTTATTAAATTATTAATTAAATTCTCCTTAACATACAACTAATCATAATGATGATGATGGTAATAATAATAATAATAATAATAATAATAATAATAATAATAATAATAATAATAATAATAATAATAATAATCTAAACCTTTGAAAAAAAAACGAGAAAAACGGAATCGACGGAAAGGCTGGGATTATGCAACGAGCGGTAATGCTGAAAACAGTTGAAATCTTAAGGAAAATCCTTGAGTGCAAGAACTAATCTACATGAGTGACAAATTCTACCCGGGCATATATAAACTGCGACAGAAATGCAACAAAGAACCAACCAAAAGAACTGGTACATCAAAAGTGAAAAGTGTCTATTCCCACTCCCTTTCCCCCTCTTCCCCAAAAAGGGAACCGCTGGCGTCAGTATGATTGGTACCACACGAAATAGTTGAAGGGTCAAAAAGAATGGAAAGACTGAGGAGAGAAAGCGCTGACAGACCTCCACTGGATGAGTGTGAAAAGGACTAGGACCTTGGGGAGGCTTATTGCCACTCAAATTCGATCGAAGACCAATGGCCGTTACCAACAAGAAATCAACGGTAAACCGTTGTTGCAATAACGCAAATTAATTGGCAAATGGTATCAAAGCGGGTGGAGATTACTGGAAATCTGGGGAGAATTGTTGGCACTCAGACTCCAGGGAACACCGCAAGTTGTTCTCAAAAGGAATTGTTTTGATGGTGCCCTGTGTGAAACCTCCTAGTGAGTGAGTGAATAATAATAATCTATATATTAATGCGATAGCGTGTGTGTTCTTTTGTGTGTCACGCTTACATCCGGGTCGTTTAATTGTTATGAAATGCCATTTCTTTATATTAATATCGTAATTCGATTCGACCGTTATCATGCTGTACATCCCTTAAAAGGAAAGTGGAATATTCCAATTCCTTAAAATATGAAAAGAGTTGGTGTCGCTCTTGAGGCAAAGCTAATAAAAACGATTTGTTCTTCTTTGCCTTTTGGCTAAGATCAAAGTGTAGTATCTGTTCGTCAGATGCTACATTTCAATTTCTTCTTCTCTCTCATTGGAGGAGAAATCCTTTACAACTAAGACAATTTCTGTTCCTTTTCTCCACGTTAAAAAACGACCCTGGTGTCTAAATCTGTCCCGTGGGGAAGCATTGGAAATAGGAACTATATTTAATGTAACAAAGTTTTAATATTACAAAAGTAACTGGGAAAAGTAATTTCTGGTTTAATTACAAATGCCCTGGAAATGTCCCTTCTGATTAATTATAAAATGAACCGGAAATGTGTCTTCTGATTAATTATAAGATGCCCTGGCAAATGTCCCTTCTGACTATGTTTTTGTTTACAAGGGCAGAATTGGACATGAGGTGGGTTAAAAATTAAGGGGGAAACCAGCTCCCCAAAAAGGGCACTCTGGTCAGTATCAAAAATAAAAATTGTATCAGTAATGAAGGATTTCTTCTCGATTAACCAAGACCAAACAAGGAGGGGGATTTAAGTCACTGGAATGCTGAGACTGATACTACACTCAGAAATTCATGTTGAAGCAATGGTTGCCTAATCACTAACAGTGTTAATGTTTATTTATGTTGAAACAGTTTATGATTTAAATATTACTTTATTTCAAGTATATTTTAAACAGTGGGGTGGGGGATATGTAGGCAGTCTCTGAAATGACTTAAACCCTTTACAATTTAAACGTTACTTTATTCCATGTATATTTTTAACAGTGAGGTGGGGCATACAAAATTAGTCCGTGAAATTGCTGAAACCGTTTACACATTAAACATTACTTTATTTAATGTATATTTGTAACAGTGGGGTGTGGAATATGAAGTCAGTCCGGGAAATAGCTGCAACCAATTACGTTTTAGCCATTACTTTATTTAATATATATTTTTAACAGTAGGATGGGAGATAAGATGTCAGTCCCGGAAATTGCTGAAATCATTTACATTTTAAATATTACTTTATTTAATGTATATTTTTAACAGTCGTGTAGGGGGATATGAAGTCAGTCCCGGAAAGGGCTGAAACAGCTTACGATTTAGACATTACATAATTCAA
Organism: Euprymna scolopes; assembly: GCF_053919585.1. Classification (NCBI taxonomy): domain Eukaryota; kingdom Metazoa; phylum Mollusca; class Cephalopoda; order Sepiida; family Sepiolidae; genus Euprymna; species Euprymna scolopes. Next base: position 166,776,102 of record NC_136482.1, on the reverse strand, counting down.
TGTATATTTCGAGCAGTGGGTTTGGGATATAAAGTCAGTACCGGAAATGGCGGAAAGAGTTTACGATTTAAACATTACTTTATTTCATGTATATTTTTAACAGTGCGGTGGCGGATATGAAGTCAATCCCGAGATTGACTGAGATAAGTGCAAATATATACTCGCAAAAAGCGTCGCTCAGGATTAAATGAGATAGGTGGAAAACATATAGTAGCAGAATATCCAACGTCGCTCAGGATCAAATAAGATGGGTGAAAAATATATACTAGCAGAATACATTGTGTCAACCGGGATTGGATAAGATAGGTGGAACATATATACTATGAGAATACCCGGAATTAATCGATGTTTTTGTAATGAAATAATAGCCCAGACAATATATCAAAGTTCTTATATTAGTAGGACGGAAGCATAATGTGAGTTTTTAATTATAAAAATGATTGTGAAAATTAGTAACATATCCAAGAATTACAAAAAATGATGAAATGTGAGTTAATTGAGTGATGTGTTTGTAATGAAATAATCAGCCCAGGCAATATACGAGGGACGTGTAATAAGTAATGCCCCTGACACACTTACCATAGCAGTAGAATAACGAAGCCATGCACAGTTATTAGTCTTTCTCTGCATAGGAACCACACAGAGTTATGCATTTCTCCCATCGTTTGATGCAGCTCTGGAGACCGTTTTTGTAGAACAACCCAGGTTCGTCCCCCAACCACGATGCGACTTCAGACATCAAGACTGCATCATCTGGGAAACACTTTCCTTTCAAAAACAACTTCATGGCTGGGAAGAGGTGAAAGTCAGAGGGTGCAAGGTTAGGAGAGTAGGGAAGATGGACGAGTAGTTCATAACCACACGCCCGTGCTTCTGATCTGGCGACATGCGAGTTGTGGATCGGAGCGTTACATGCAGGAGGAGGGTACCTTTGCTGATCTTGCCCCGCCTCTTGATTTTGATAGCTTCCCTTAATTTCCTCAAAAGTGAAGCATAATAAGCTCCTGTAATTGTGGTAACGTTTGCCAGGAAATCTGTCATCACTTTTCTGTCCTGGTCCCAGAAGACTGTGAGCATGGCCTTGCCAGCGGAGGCCTGCACCCTTGCCTTCTTTAGGGGTGGGGAGTCTAAGTACTTCCACTGCATTAACTGGGCCTTGGTCTCTATATCATAGTGATGGACCCAGCTTTCATCCTGTGTAATCAATCTTTTGAAAAACTGACTCATCTTCTTGGCACATCTCCAAATTCATCATCGAGCACTCGACGCGTTCTCGCTTCTGGAATGGTGTGAGCAACCTGGGAGTCCATCTGGTAGACACCTTATGCATATGTAAATTTCATGAATGATAGTTTCCACAGACCCTGTACTGATCTTGACATCTTGATTTGGCGAATAGTAATGCGCCGATCTTCCAAAATGGAAGCCTCAACTTGACGGACAGACTTCCGGCCATGTTTGAATTCACGATACCAGTGTTTTACAAGGTCATATGATGGGGCACTATCACCATAAGTTTCTTTAATTTCATCAAAAGTCTCCTGTGGTGTGCGTCCATTCAAATATAAAAACCGCATCACTGCTCGACATTCAACAGGCTTCATTTCACACCTGACTCAGTTCAAATACCTGTAAAACAGAAACCACAATTAGTTCAGAGCTGTAATTTTCCCTATAACCCGTAGAGATATAAATCATTGAACATGCAAAATTTCAGCTAGATCAGACAACTGGAAGAGGGTCAGGGTCATTACTTATTGCACGCCCCTCGTATGAAAGTTGTTATTTTAGTAAGGAGAAGGCTATAAGGCGTGTAAAACTTGTGAAAAACTATTGCCGAAATTAGTAACATATCCAAGAATTATGAAAAATGATTAAATGTGAGTTAATTGATTGGTATGTTTATAATAGAATAATCAGTCCAAACAATATATAAAAGTTATTATGTTAGTAAGAGAGGGCGATAAGCATGGTTTCAATTATGAAAAATGGTTGTCGAAATAAGTAACATACCCAAGAACTTTGAAAAATGATAATATGTGATTTAATGCATTAGTGTGTTTGCAATGAAATAACCAGACCGCCCAATAAATCGAAGTTATTATTTTAGTAAAGGGGCGATGATGTGGGTTAATATGATGAAAAATGATTGTCGAAATTATAACATATCCAAGAATTATGAAAAATAATGAAATGTGAGTTAATTGATGGTTGTGTTTTTTTTTTTAAATAATCAGCCCATATAATATATCAAAGTTATTTTTTCGTAAAAGAGGGCGATGAGGGTGGTTTAAATTATAAAAATTATCGTCGAAATGAGTAACATATCCAACAATTACGAAAAATTATGAAATGTGGGTTAATTGATTGGTGTGTTGTAATGAAAAATCAGCCCGGACAATATATCAAAGTTCTTATTTTAGTTAGAGGGGAAGCTACAAGGTGTGTTTAATTTATGAAAAATTATTGTTGAAATTAGTAACATATCCAAGAATTATGAAAAATGATGAAATGTGACTTAATTGATTAGTGTGTTTGTAATGAAATAATCAGCCTAGACACTATATGAAAGTTATTATTTAGTAAAGAGGGAGGTGCAAAAATGTGGGTTAAAATTATGAAAAATGATTGTCGAAATAAGTAACATATCTAAGAATTATGAAAAATGATGAAATGTCATTGCATGCATTAGTGTGTTTGTAATGAAACAATCAGTCTAGACAATACATCAAAGTTCTTATTTTATTAAGGAGGGGGCGATAATGTGGGTACAAATTATGAAAAATTATTGTCGAAATTAGTAACACACCCAAGAATTATGGAAAATTATGAAATGGAAGTTAATTGATTGGTTTGTTTGTAATGAAATAAACAGCCCAGCAAATATATCAAAGTTATTATTTTAGTAAGGCTGGGCGATAATGTTTGTTAAAAGTATTAAAAAAATATTGTCTAAATTAGTAACACATCCAACAATGATGAAAAAATGATGAAATGGGAGTTAATTGATTGGTGTGTTTGTAATGAGATGATCAGCCTAGACAATATATCAAACCTATTATTTTAGTAAGGAGTCTTATATGGTGAGTTTAAATGATGAAAATGATTGTCGAAATTAGTTCCATATCCAAAAATTATGATAAATAATGAAATATGAGTAAATAGATAGTTGTGCTTTTAATGATTGGTGTGTTTGTAATAAAATGATCACTCAATGCAATATATCAAATTTATTGTTTTAGTAAGGGGAGGGACGATAATGTGGATTAAAATTACTAAAAATTATTGTCGACATTAGTAACATATCCTAGAATTATGAAAAATGACGAAATGTGAGTTAATTGTGCGATGTATTTGTAATCAAATAATCAACCCAGGAAATATATCAAAGTTATTATTTTACTAAGGGGGCAATACAATTTTAATAAAAGGGCTGGAATAATATGATTGTGCCTTCATTCATGTTGAACAGAATACGCAACAACATATTACATATGAAAAATGCTGCTGTGGAATTTCCACAGGGCCGCTAATAATAATAATAATAATAATAATAATAATAATAATAATAATAATAATAATGACATTAATAATAATGGAAATAATAATTATAATAATAATGATAATAATAATAATAATGATAATGATAATGATAATAATAACTGTAATAATAATGATAATAATAAGGATAATGATGATAATGATAATAATAATGATAATGATAATAATGATAATAATAATGATAATAATAATAATGATATTAATAAATAATGATAATGATAATAATAATGATAATAATAATGATAATTATAATGATAATGATTATAATAATGATAATATTAATGATAAAGTAATGATAATTATAATGATAATAATAATGATAATAATAATAACGATAATAATAATGATAAAATAAATAATAATAATAATAATTATAATAATAATGATAATGATAATAATAATGATAATAATAATGATAATCATAATTATAATAATGATAATAATAATGATAATTCTAATGATAATGATAATAATAATGATAATTATAATGATAATAATAATGATAATAATAATGATAATTCTTTTGATAATGATAATAATAATGATAATGATAATAATGATAATAATAATGATAATGATAATGATGATTCTAATGATAATAATAATATTAATAATAATGACAATAATAATGATAATAATAATGATAAAATAAATATTAATAATAATAATAATGATAATAATAATGATAATGATAGTAATAATGATAATAATAATGATAATAATAATGGTAATCATAATAATAATAATAATAATAATAATAATAATAATAATAATAATGATAATAATAATGATAATGATAATTCTAATGATAATGATAATAATAATGATAATAATAATAATATTAATGATATTAATAATGATAATAATAATGATAAAATAAATATTAATAATAATAATAACGATAATAATAATAATATTAATAATGATAATTATAATGATAATAATAATAATGATAAATTAATAATAATAATAATATTTTTTATAATGATAATAATGATAATAATAATAATAATAATAATAATAGTGATAATAATAATGAAAATAATAATAATAATAATGATAATGATAATAATCAAAATAGTACCGATAATAGTAAGAGCAGTAGGAACAATTCCGAAAAACTTTGAAAAAAGAATGGCAGAAATTGGAATCAGAGGAATAACTGCAACAATACAACGCCTAACGATAATGAAAACGGCTGAAATATTAAGGAAACCCCTAGAATGTGGGGAATAACAAAAGACAATATAACAAAGAAGCGTTACAGGGAATGAAGAACGCCGAAGCTGCATATATACAAGTTCTACACCCCCATCATGCATCCCCTCCATTGTCCCATCACCGCCCCCCCCAATAGAAAAGTGATACCAAAGAACCGAGAAGGGTCAAGGAGGATCGAAGGACCGAGGAGAGAGCGCTGGCCAGACCTCCGCTGGACAAGCGCGAAGAGAACTGGGATCTTGGGGAGGCTTAGTGTCACTCAAATTCCAGTACAAACCAATGGTCACTACCAGCGAGAAATCAATGGTATGCCGCAGATTTATTTGCAAATGCTGTCGAAGGAGGTGGAGATTGCTGGACGTCTGGGGAGACTTGTTGTCACTCAACTTCCAGAGAACACCACAGGTCTCCAAACCGATCGTTTGTTGACTTGTGTGAAAGCTCCATGTGAGCCAATAATAATAATAATAATAATAATAATAATAATAATAATAATAATAATAATAATATGTCAAGGGAGAGCCATAACTGTGTCCCACTACTTGGCTAACTTGCAGCAGTGGCGAGAGAGGAAGAGCTAGATAAAGAATTATTGGCAGATAAGAAGAAGCACAAGGACATAATGGCAGCAAAAAAGTTGATAAGTCACTTTGAGCGAGATACTAAGGCACGCGGAATTTTCTGTCTAAAGGTGATTTGAAAATAGAAGCAGGCACTAAATAATAATGCAATTAATAGAAATATGTTTGGAAAGGACTGTTCTGATAAGTGCAAGCTGTGTGGTGTAACTCTTGAAAAACTGTCACGCATTGTTACTGCTCGTCTATGGAACACAATACCATGGATCTGCTTCTCAATAGACTAAGACATGGTTGTTTCCAAGTCCAACGTGAAAAGGTTCTTAATGATCCGTCCTCTAAAATAAATTAACTCATTAAATCCCCCTATCATCGACCAACACGGTACCCATTAACACTAATACTTGAGTGAACTGCGTGGTTTAATAAGCGGTTGCTATTTAAAAAAGAGAGTTCATCTCGAAATATCATGAAAAGCGTATATTGTTTTATAGTCAGTCGTGTATTAGAAATTGAATTTTCACTTTCAGTCTGTCATGTTTGAATAACATTTCTAGATGTATCTACATATCTCTATGAAAGGTCTCTATAAAATAATAAAACTCCCCATAAAATATTCCGTGCGTACGTTAATCGGTCGCTTTGTCGGTCTATAAAACTTAAGTTTAACATACTGTTTTCGTTGGTTTCTCACGCTTAAATTAACAAAGTATTTTACATACGCCCACGTACCGCTGTTTCATCTGTTCTTCTTTCATATTTTACTAGCGGGGGTATCCGGCGTTGCCCGGGTGTGGAGAGGGTTTATAGTAAGTGTATTGATTAATGGAGCCTTTAAAAATGTTTTAAAACGCTGTAGAAAAATAGAAAATAGCAGTGCGTACCTGTGCGAGCGGAAAAAGTAATAAGCAAAAACGCATACTCGAACCAGTAACGCTAAGAGGAAAAGGAAGTGATAAAAAAAAAGCAAACGATTTAATCGCCGAGCCCATCGCGACAAACGACGTTGGCGGCATTCGAAATAAGGCTAGTCATTGCAAGGCGTATGATGATTGTAAAAATGTCCACGAAAAAAGTGACTTCTCTTTGACCAAAACGGCCTACTTGACGGTCAAAGAATGAATACTTTTTTGTCGTCCGAGAGACCGAGCTTCCAAGGATACGAATTTTGTCACTGTTGGTTGCATGTGTCGCAAGTTTTAGCAAGACATACAAACATACAAGCATTCGCCCACACACTAACAGACAGGTGAGATTTATATTATAGAAGGCGAAAGAATAATGGACGCAACTTTAAACATGCTCTTCTTGTTTATTAGAGTAGCCATAGGGTGGGACGCTTGTTCGTGGCGTCGTAGCATAAGCAGTAACTTGTTAATATATTTCCGTAAAAATTTCTTAGATTCTGAAACGTATTTAAGTGAAAATGTGTTTTGTAGATGTAATGCGCACGCGCGCATGCACACACACACACACACACACACACACATATATATATATATATATATATATATATATATATATATAATTTGTACTTTACTAATAACAATAACACTTTCATTTGCTGGTGGGACCAAATTCTTGTCCAATATGAAATGACCCATTGAACAGGCGCTGTGAAGCGGTTTATTTGAACGGCCGGTAATTAAGTCGTTCCTTTGAACTCTGGCGTAGGTATTTCACTCCCCCCCCCCCTCATTTATAGTTCCTGCTCCAAATCCAAAAAAAAAAATCTTAAACAAGGTGCTGCCTTTCACCGATCTCTATAATCAATAAAGAAAAAAAAATGTGTTTGGCCGTCTACACACTAGGTGGCGTTCGTGCCTAGTTGCGTTAAAGGCAAGATGGCTGCCAAGGGCAGTTAGATATGGCTCAGATCAGACACTCGCTTCCCGCGCACCGCTAGACACATTTCCGTTTTATTGACTCACTGGCCGCCATGTTTGGTTGGACAAATGGAATAATTGAAACGCTGCTTTACGATCTGTTGGTCACGCTTGGAACTGGTTTAGAAAAAAAAAATGGCCAGTCTTTCTCTTGTCAAAACTGTTAATGGCCTTCACTAAAAATAAAACAAGTAATGTTTAGCGCTTTGTTTTTTAGTGTTTTATTTGTTCAAATTGTTTAGTGCTTTGATCTTAGATTTTTTTTTATGTTAAACACGGCTTGTTTGATTGTGTTTAAACACCGAACAAACACATGTTTGCTTGTGAAACATTGTGTAAAGATTCACTTTATTTGTTTCCCAATTGCAAAGTATCGTGACCGTGACGTGTTTATTTTTAACAGCCGAAATATTATTAAATAACTAGCTGAGCCCCCACCCCCGGCGTTGCCCGGGATTTATTTTTGCGTTTGAATTATAGTATTGTTTTATTTTTAAATTAAGGCCATTAAGTTTGTTAACGTTTTATTAATTTTTTTTTTAATAGAATTTTCATACTACTACTGAAATTTACTTCCTTATTGGGCACTGTCGGAAATAAATATAGCAACATATAATGTATTATCTTATTTTAGATAATATGAGTCTTACAAGTTAAAATATAAAATAAATTCAATAAGATAAGATGAAAAATTGAGGTATTACGACTTAAGAATGCATGTCAACGTTCCGTCGAATGGTTACAGACTTATTTCTCAAGAGTGTCTAGAAAAAAAAGTAGCAAAATTCTTGAAAAGCAATATAAATGTTTATACATGAAATTAACAAAGAAGATTATATTCATAATAGACTTTTGTCGGTTGAAAAATGGCAAAAAGTTTCAACCCATTTACTTAGAATGAGTGCTTTATGACGAATTGATGGGTTATATGGTTAAATTTAAGATCATTTTTACATTAAACACTAATCTCTTTCGATCATCATTAATCCCTTACTGTGCCTCCAATGGATACCAAAATACTTAGTTCGCTACACTTTATCTATGTAAAATCTCATACACTATTTCAGCTGGTTCAGCTCATTAGTTTCGGAGAAAAAGTAGAACGGAAAAACAAACTAAGAGAAATATAATATAGATATCCTCCCCTCTATTATAAAGGTCAATATATACATATATATATATATATATATATATATATGTGTGTGTGTGTGTGTGTGTGTGTGTGTGTGTGTAGTCATCCACATACAGTACTGTTTCGCAGCTCATTAGTTCGACTAGACAAGCAACTACCTTAAGCCAGTATAGAAACCCTACCGCCCAAACGACAGTCGGAGTTTCTACCCGTCGCGCAATTCGGCTGCTCCTATGCGGGACGTGAATTAACAATTTTTTAACATTGTCAAAATACCTAAGCTCAATTTGTTTACACAAAGAGCATCGCTTAATACGCTAATGGTGATTTGTATATCATTCCCAATGTTTGTGTGTGTTTGTGTGTGTGTATGTGTATTTGTGTGTGAGAGAGAGAGAAAGAGAAAGAGCGAGAGAGAGAAAGAGCGAGAGGGAGAGAGAGAGAGAGAGAGAGAGAGAGAGAGAGAGAGAGAGTAAGTAAAACACGTGCCTTATTCTAACTCCCAACAAGTGAAGGAAAGAACTTTACGCTATAATAGAGTCATTAATAGTTTTTTTTTTTTTTTTTTTTTTTTTTGTGTAGTGGGGGTAATCGGACATAATAATCATTTATATATGAAATATAAAATTACTGAAATTATTCAATAAATTATATTATTTTTCTATTAATAAGGAAGAGAAATAGTTTGATTCGCCATATATATATATATATATATATATATATATATATATATATATATATATACATGACGCTCTCTTTGTCTCTTCTCTCTCTCTCTCTCACACACACAAACACACACACACAAACACACATACACACAAACACACACATACATTGGGAATGATATACAAATCACCATATATATATATATATACATATATATATATATATATGCATGTATATATGTGTGTGTGTGTGTGTGTGTGTGTGTTGTTTGTTTTTTTAGCGATTCTTATTAAATGAATTCAATTATTTATATGAAAGTGCATTTTTACCTAAATGCGAGTTGGGAATTGTTTCTCCTTTGACAAGTTTGGTACCCCCAAATGGGGAGCGGCATATGTATTACTTTTAAAATATAATTATCAACTGGCATGTGTTTCGTCGTCTATGACTCATCAAAGTTGTTGAATCTAGCGATAGGAAGGGAACACTTTTATGATTCATGATTAAAAGTAAATTTGTATATATGTAAATATATATATATATATATATATATATATATATATATATATATATATATATATATTCCTTTAATCTTCTCTCCAAAAAGGGAGGGAAGGGGGAACAGGAGAGGAAAGAAAGAGAAATGGGGAGACAGCTGACCAGTTTTGACCCTCGTTTCTCAAAGCTGTATCGAGGGAATTTTTTAAACAAAGAATGAAAAAGCGATTAAAATTGCGTTTTATTCAATTTACGGGGAGAAAAAAAAGTGGGAAAACGATTAAAATAAAACAGCGTTATGGTCGAATACCCAAGAGATTAATCACGTTCAAACCCAGGAGGCATTCCCTTTGCAAGCAAAGGGAAGGTTTTCTAAGTCGAACGTGAATAGTCTCCAAGATCTTAAGGTGATATAGTGAATGAGCACGACTAAGAATGGAAAAAGAGTCCGTGCTAAAGTTCGTTGCACAAGACGGCTTTTTAAGTAAATGGTCAGTAATTGAGAACCCGTATGTGTTAGTAACAACGTCCTTTGCCCGGTAGGTTCCATTCCTAATTTTACTGGGTACATGTTGTTGGATTCTTCCATCTAATCTTAATATCGTTCGACCCAAGTAGTTGGCACCGCAATCACATTCAAAAGTGTAAATAACGTTACTATTATGGGGAGGGGGATAGAATGTCTTTTCGAGAAGATGGTAATAAAGTTCTCGTAGAGAACACAACACGCACATTGGCAGCAAAATAACATCCATGAACTGCTGAACTTATTTGTTTGGCAAATTTCTCACTTACTGTACCCAACCAAGGCAAACGAAGATAAATTGGATATTTGGCTACTATATTCTCTTTAATTCGAGAGAATTCATCTAAATTGTTTTGAATAACTGACTTAATCACATCTAGTGGGTACCCGTTTTTGGATAAATTATCCGTAATTGTTTCCAATTCCTCATCTAATTTTAACTTGGAACAAATCATAAGGGCACGATGTGTTAGGGTCCAAATTAGATTTATCTTACGTTTTTTAGGACAAAATGAATCCTAATGAGTGTACAAACCTGTAAATGTTGGTTTGCGGTATATAGATGTATGGTAACTAAATGGCGTTTTTGTTACCAAAACATCGACGAAAGCTATGGATGAATTGCACTCTCCCTCATAGGTGAACTTTAACGCGGATGCATTCCATTGAGTAAGGAAAAAAAGGTGTTTGTTTCCGTTTGGTTATTAAATAATCAGAATGTGTCATCAACATATCGGAACTACACTAATGGTTTTATGAGTCCAGATAGTAAGCGCTCTTCATAGAACCTCACAAAAATATTCGGCATGGTCGGTCCAAGTACTGACCCCATGGCAATGTTGAAACTAAATTCCACAGATGTCGTGGCAAATTTTATAAGTTCAATAAAGATGTTTTCAGGAATAGGAGGCGGTGATATCCGGCTCCGATATAAAAAAAAAATCTGCACAGATATCTATAGTTTCAAAAACAGGGACACAAATAAAAAGATTGCTATTGTCATAAGAGCACATAAGTCTATTAACAATCTTAGACTTTTTAATAAAATCAGCAAAATAAAATGAATCTTTAAGACAATATTTACTATAATGTTGTAAAACAGGTTGTAAAATGTCAAAGATCCATTTTTAGACCTTGAGTTGCGATTACCCTACCATGGAGAGAATGGGCCTTAATGGGATATCCGCTTTATGGGTTTTAGGGAGACCATATAACCTTGGGCGGATAGATCCAGAAGGTCTTATCTCACTAGCTACGTTCGTCGGAAGTACACCGTTTCTGACCCACTTGACCAGTTTCTTTTTAAATTTGGTTTCCAAGAAGGCGGTTGAATCATGAGTTGCGACAGGCCCCAATTTTTCAAATTTATCTTTGTCATCTAGTATTACTGACATTTTGTCAACGTACTCATGATGATTTAGTATAACCACCCCTGAGACTGGTGCAAGTCTCTCTGGTTGGGCATTGAGGATTTCAAATTCCGAATATACCTCTTCTCGTTATATATATATATATATATATATATATATATATATATATATATATATATATATATATATATATATATATATATATATATATATATATATATATATATATATATATATATATATATATATATATATATATATATATATATATATATATATATATATATATATATATATATATATATATATATATATATATATATATATATATATATATATATATATATATATATATATATATATATATATATATATATATATATATATATATATATATATATATATATATATATATATATATATATATATATATATATATATATATATATATATATATATATATATATATATATATATATATATATATATATATATATATATATATATATATATATATATATATATATATATATATATATATATATATATATATATATATATATATATATATATATATATATATATATATATATATATATATATATATATATATATATATATATATATATATATATATATATATATATATATATATATATATATATATATATATATATATATATATATATATATATATATATATATATCACTTATATATATATATATATATATATATCACTTATATATATATATATATATATATATATATATATATCACTTACTTATATATATATATATATATATATATATATATATCACTTACTTATATATATATATATATATATATATATATATTTGTGTATATATATATCACTTACTGATATATATATATATATATATATATATATTTGTGTATATATATATATATATATATATTTGTGTATATATATATATATATATATATATATATATATATATATATATATATATATATATATATAGGGTGTCCCAAAAAGATGTATACACACTTTTAATAATTTTCAACCAGATATTTGTTTTTGCTTTGCAGATTAAACTCGTCGATCTTAAGGATGCCCGTCAGGCTAAACTTTAAAGAAAAGAAAAATAGTTCTGAAATGCTACTTGAAGCATGCAAACGCTGTTGAAGTGCAAAGACCGTTTAGGAGTGTATACATCTTTTTGGGACACTCTAGTAGCCCAGAAAATGTAGTATAGAGGAGGTACATTCTTTAATTGTTTAAATTACTTGTAGTGTTATAAAATATGCTGGAAGTGCTACCCGTTGACCTTTATTCATTTCTGGACACGTTTAACACCGTTTGCAGATACTGCCTGTAGATCTCTGGTGATTCTCCTGATAGCGCTGGAAATTTTCTCTTGAAGTTCGTCTAGATTGTGAGGATTATTTGCATCAACTTTGCGTTTTAAAGTCCCCCCAAAATAAAAATCACATAATGACAAGTCCGGGGAACGTGGTTGCAATGACCCTATGCTTATTATTCTTATAGACTTCCACAATCACTATTTTCTGCTGCAGCGAAAACACCATGCTTAAAAAACAATTTTATATATTGATTTTAACGAGTTAGAAAGCTTAATCTGAAAAAAAAAAAAAATTGATTAGAGAAAGATTAGAGTGATCGGGCTACTTTTAAGTGGACCGCTTAATCTAAAAAAAATATTAGAGAAAGATTAGATAGATTAGATAGATTGGGCTACTTTTAAATGGGCCACCTGTATATATATATATATATATATATATATATATATATGGAATTTTTTCTTTTCTTTTTTAATTTATTTTTTAAGTATCTTTTTCAATAGTTTTATCATTTTTTAATATTTAAAAAAAATCATGAAGTTACTTGTTTTTGAGAAAGAGAGAAATATTCACAAAACTGTAAAATTGTAAATAATAAGCAGTAGACATATTAATCTCATGTGTTTCAGAAGAAATTAATCTTACATGAAATTAATTGCCTAAAGAACCATGCAAGAAATATTGAAATAATGGCAACAAGGCGCGCTGTAGGAGTTGGATCTCGCAGTAATATTCCATCGCAAAGCTAGGAAGATACTTATTTTCCGGGGTTATGATCATAGCGGCGGCTACGGATGCGACCAACTGAAGCTTTATTAATGATGTTATCAGGCAAGTGTCAAGATGGCCATGTTTTGCGATGTCAGACATGAATCCGACATATTGAGGCCACTTACGTAGCAGGCATTCACAGGACGAGGCTATGCAATTAAAAAGATAAACTAAGATTTCGTTCAGAAACCGTAAACCATTGGACGCTATGTTTTATCGCGGGAGCGCTGTCAAGAACTTATTCGAGTCCAGTCTGGCGTTCATAACTCAAAAATAAGCAGTGAATATGTTTTCAAAAAAGGTGGAAAAAGATAGCCTTCTAAGCAGAACTAGAGGAGTATTTGGTTACTTTTTGATATAACAGGCGTAACTGAAATTTAATGTAGAGATTTTGCATCCGACCATTTATAGTACACCAAACCATGTAAAGAGCAATAAATAGCATTAATAACCGAAATGTGATATTGACATAATGGATAGCATTATTGTCTACTGAATTGGCTATACAAAAAAAAAATAAATAAATAACAAAAAAGCAACAAAAACGGTGTCGATTTTACGTCATGAAATAATCATGTTCTTTAATCGACAGTCTTTCCACAGCCGTTGCCTTTGACAAAGACGGACATTAAGTTAGAGAATAATAACGTTAATATAGCGCTTCTCGTAAGATCATCGAAGTTAAGTGATGCTGACTTTGCTCAGCATCAGATGGGTGACCATTTACAATTACCAGGAGTTCTACGTGGAAGGACAGATAGAGTACTTTGACAAAAACAAAAAAAAAAAACAACTAATATAAAAACGGCGCTATAATTGTCTGTCCGTCCGTCTGTCTGTCTATCTGTCTGTCTGTCTCCATATTTTCAAACTCTATCTCTTCCGAAACTAAAAGTCGCAGAACGGCACTAGGGGTCTCAAATGATTGCATTTTTTATAGACTATTCTTTTATGGGTCTTTAGCCGGTTAAAATTGTTTTTAAGGAGTATAAAATGGTTAACATCGAAAAAATCCTTATACATTTTGTATATTCATCATAGTTTATTTTTAATTATTAATTTTTAATCGATTTATAATAACTCAAAAATAATTTTATTTACAAAAATCTACACCATATCATTAAACACGTGTAACTTCAATAAAACAATAAAAATGTGCATTAAGTCAATATTTCTATGACTTCAAAATGTTTTATAAAGTCATATATATATATATATATATATATATATATATATATATATATATATATATATATATATATATATATATAAGAACAAGTAGTTAATAAAACATGTTAAAAAACACCTTGAAAAAGAGTTAAAAACATATCTAATTTGAAAAGGAAACACTAAATAAGTGGATAGCCCTTAATCCGCGTAGTTTCGAAGAAATACTTTCCTTCTCATCAGAGGGTAGAAATTAGCAAAATGCGGGATCGGATTTTGCTTGCAAAAGTATTTGATGAAACTGCAAGTAAGTCATAGATCTTACTTGATAACAAAAAGTGAAGCAGAGGGAATAGGGTGAAGAAAAAGGCGATTTCACGTGAATGGATAGTCTGGTGAAAGGTAAAGTATCCAATGACGATAAAATCAAGAAAGTTAGTTAAGTTCAAAAATTTATTTTATATATATATATATATATATATATATATATATATATATATATATATATATATATATATATATAACCAGGGAGACCCGACGTTGTCTAGGATTTAATAAGGATCAACGGATGTTCCCCCTCCCCTATTTTATTTTCATCGAAATAAGTAAAATCACTTATTTTTCAATAAAATCGATCGATTTCTATCTCTATTCTAAAGCTTCTCATTTTTTCTCGCACTGACTTAGGCCATAATACATTGCACTGTAGAGAACCTACCGCTGATTTTATAAAATTATTTTCATACAAAATGGCTAGAATCAAAGTTTAAAAGGCAAAATCAAATATCATGCTTCAATTGTACTTTAAACAGAAACATTCATTTCGGACGCACATCTGTCATATCAAAGAGTAGACTGCGTATTTTATATGTCTGGCCTTACTATGCGTGTGGTGATAATGACTTGAATTAAAGCTTAAAATGCAAATATAAAGTTTCAGTTGTGCTCTAAACAGGAACATTCGTTTCGAACGCACCTCTGTCATATAAAAGAATTTACAGTTGATTGTATACGCCGGGCACATTTGCTTGTGCGGTAATAAAAATTATCAAATGCACTTGTGATATTAGACTGTATAAAATTGGTAACTTAGGTCAAAATCAGACTGTTCCATCTTTAATGTTTTTTTTAAGCGATTCCCGATTTTCGATAATTATCGGAGGCATTCCGGTACAAAACTTATCTAAGAACGCTACCAGGCACATAAGGTATATTTGTGTGATGCTTTTATTTTAATCGACGCAGCTGTTTTGGAGTTCATAGTGAACGAACTCACTGGCACACAGACAAAGTTTCTTTTATATAATAGTAGAAAAATAAATAGATAGATAGATAGATAGATAGATAGAGAAAGTGAGTGAGTGAGAGAGAGAGAGAGAGAGAGAGAGAGAGAGAGAGAAAAGAAAGAGGCCAAAATATCGTTCACTGAATGCGAACATATTTGTGAAATTAAAAATACGACACGTGGATATAATTTATGTATATTTAAGCTCATGACATTGTGTTTTCATCTACTAGAACTTTTCTCGTGCTGCCATTCAATATAGAATTGAAAACTCTTTGGTTTTAAGTTCAGCGAAATATCCTGATCTTTCAACTTGAATCCATGTCAAGGTTAATGCTTCGAAAACCATTTTTAGGTTTCGGGTTAATTAGATAAAACTTCAGCTGCCACACAAGTTCGTTTTAGCCTTAATGGAGAGTGAATCGGAAGGCTCGTCTTTCTGGGTAATTCTACCTGCTTCAGATAAACAATTTCGCCCCACCCCCTTTTTTTGGTGCCTCTGGGGAACGCACAAAGATCAACCTTTATTATATTTAAGTAAGTCTTCAATAAGAAGAGCCGCCTTAACAATGGCTAACTTTACACGAGATCGGGTTTTTGATTAGCTCCACAGTAACCGTTGCCGGCAAGCTTTCTTCCATTTCAATGTTTAAACCTTGTTCCCGCTTCGTCTTTTTTTCTTTCTTTTTTTTTTTTTTTCATAAGAATTGGTTTGCATTCGTATTAGGTGTCAATTTATTGCTTCGCGTTGCGCTTTACAATTTCTGTTATTAGGATGGCAAGAAGTGTTTTTTTTTTCTTTGTATTATTCCAATGTGCAATTCAGTTATAAAATAGAAAGAAAAAAATGTACATCAGTATTGTGTACCATTTGAAAGCGGAATATTATCCTTATCTATCTATCTATCTATCTATCTATCTATCTATCTATCTATCTATATTAGTGGCCTGGAAAAGCCACAGGGGAGACAACCAAGCAAACAAAAAAACCCTAAGCAAAATTAATTCTAAAGCAGCAAAACTAAAGTTGACTAGCCAGAACACTATATATATATATATATATATATATATATATATATATATATATATATATATATATATATATATATATATATGCACACAAATGTAGGCCTATTTGGGCATATTTTCTTAGTTTGCAAATAGTTTCCTTTTTACAAATTGTCATAAAATTCTAACTGTAGAATGATATTGTAATCTTCAAAAAGCCTGCAAAATTTCATGTAGTTTCGTCTCAGAGAACAAAAGATATGATCATTTCAATATTTAATTGTTCTCCGAGTATATATATAAATATATATACGTAGTTTTTGTTGTTGATTTTTTAAACGATATTAAGGTTAACGTCTCCGCCTTGGAGATCCAGTGCTTTCCTTAGAAAGTCGCCCATTTTTTATTTGGACGTATAATTTATTTATTTATTATATTATTTTTTAAAAACAGTAATCTACAAACACGCATGCTTCGGAGCGCTATTCCTCTTCAGCGTAACTTGACTGTTGTTGGGATTCGAACCCCAGACCTTATGTATTACAGTCCAGCGCCCTAACCCATTACGCTATGGTTCCATAGCCAATTTACTGTTTAGTTTTTTATCGTTTATCTATTTACTTAGTTTTTGTTGTTGATTTTTTAAAAGGATATTACGGTTAACGTCTCCGCTTCGGAGATCCAGAGTTTTTCTTTATGGCATCATAGCGAATTGGTTAGGGCGCTGGACTGAAATAATAAATAAGGTCCGGGGTTCGAATCCCAACAACACCCAAGCTACGCTGAAGAGGTGTAGGGCTCCGAAACACGCGTGTCCGTAGATTACTGTTTTTAAAAATTATACATATATATATATATATATATATATATATATATATACATATATATATGTATATATATATGTGTATATATATATATATGTATATATATATGTATATATATATATATATATATATATATATATATACCACCTTTTTTTGGGGGGGGGCAATTTTATAAGCTCCAAATCTCAGCGTCTACTGATCAGAATTAAACAAATTAAGGCTCGTTGGAGAGGTAATGACCTGGATCGTGTAGTGCAGTATGTAACATTTGCCCTAAATGTCGCACATAAAGGGGATCAGCCATCATCCAGAAACTATTTTTGGCACATTTTTACAGCCTTAAAATATTTGGTGAAGTTTCGGTATCTTTCCACCTTCAAACATTTTTTAAATGACCACTATTATTGGTTTTCGGGGATTCTGAAAACGAAAATAACGTTTAAAATTCCGAAAAAACGAGTAATTTCCAAGATATGGAGAAATCATAGTTCAAAAAGTGGGTGATCACTTTTATATATTAATTTAACGTAAAATAAGCAACCACTTTATGCCCACTTTTTTTTTGGGGGGGGGGGTCTTTTTTTTTTAGCGGTGGTGTTATTGTGGCCTGGAAGATCAACAAAAACCTACCTTTAAAAAATTGTTTTCTATGGGTTTGTGGGTGTGGTGAAAACGTACATGACATTTAAATAATCTCTAAATAAGTATTTTCGGGGTATTAAGCAAGAATATGCGCGCTTGCGCGTATAACAATGGCCACCACTTCATACATACACAAAAACAAATTTATAGGAGTATAGATAAAAATCATAGTAATACATACGAAATTTTCATGTATTAAAATATCATATTTAAGCGTATCTTATGACCTAGCTACGCCTGGCATCCCTGCTAGTTTGATAAATACTTTTTCAATTTTAACAAAAGAGGTAAAATATTATCAGGACGTCTCCATTTGCATTGAATATCCACAGAATGCCAACATGTGTGCATGACATATGAATGCGTCCACTGTGGAATTTTCACAGGCCCTGCTAGTTATTCTGATCTTTGTATTTTCTTTTGTAGATATTTCTGGCGGTAAAGGAGACCCAACTCTCATTCATTTATTTATTGCAAACTATTATCCTTATCTTTTTAATTGATGTTTCACGACGTTTCGGCCAACTATTAATCTGTCCTTCGTCAGTTAGTTCTTGTCTAAAATTCTCATTATATTTTTAAACAAAAATATTAAATAATTTGTATAATGTGGTAATGACAAAACGAAAATATCATATTAAAAAAAAAAATAAAGTAAATAGGTGAAGTATTTTTTTATTTTAAAACTAGCATGGGTGTCTGGTGTTGCCCGGGTGTTTGGAGCTGTGTGTTGAGCAAAAAAAAAAAAAAAGTGGTAGCAGGAAGGCAGGCTCGAACCCGTACCGCGAAGGAAGAAAAGAACGGGGGGGGGAACCTGACGTCTTTGCTGTTATGACCACCGCCAAACCGGAAGTTACGTAGTTTAAATTAAAACTAGAAATCGAAAAGAGGGGATGACTTTCGAAAATATCGGCGAAAAAACCGACCTCTACCTCTCTAAAAAAGCGACCAGTGGAGAATGAAGAAATTAATGTTTTTAGAAATTTTTTTTCGGTATTTGTCGTCTGAAAGGCCGAGCTTCAAAACGATACTGATTTTGTGAAAATCCGTCGCCTTTGTCCAAAGTTTTAGGCAGGCATGCAAACAGACATACATACATTTATGTATTGGCAGCTCAACTTTTCGACCCAAACCGATTAAAAAGCTTGCTCTATCTCTGAATACCCTTTATGCAAAATTTCAAATGTTTAGGCCAGAAATTGTCTGGGTAATTTGGTAGAGACCGCAGAGGTCAATTTTTTTTTAATTTGACCCCTATTATGACCCCTTAACATTTATTGTTTTAGGCTCAAATCAAGTTATTAAGTTAGATCCATGTCCAAGGAACCTATATCTAAAATTTCAAGTGTTTATACCCAAAATTGTCGAAAGAGTTTGGTAGAGTTCGCAAAGGTCAAATCGTTGAATTTTAACCCCTTAGCAGACAAATTTCTGGCGAAAAAGGGACTACAAAATTTTCCCAGATCTCAGTAACCTGTATTTCAAATTTCGAGTCTGTAGACTGAAAATTGACAGAGTTATTGTTTGAGAAAATGTACACAAACACACAGACAGGCACTTCCACTTATATATATATATATATATATATATATATATATATATATATATATATATATATATATATATACTAGCATTTCAGCCCGGCGTTGTCTGGGTGTTTGGATGTGTATGTTGACCAAAAAAAAAAAACGTGGTAGTAGGAAGGCAGGCTCGAACCCGTACCGCAAAGGAGGAAAAGAACGGGGGAAAAATCTGATGTCTATGATGTTACGACCACCGCCAACCGGAAATGACATATTTTAAAATCAATTGAAAAGTGAGGATGACTTTCAAAAATATCGGCGAAAAAAGCGACCCCCTCCCCCTGTAGGTGAAGATATTAATGTTTTTAAAAAATCTTTCGATATTTGTCGTCTGAAAGGTCGAACTTCAAAAGGATACTGATCTTGAGAAAACCCGTCTCCTCTGTAAAAAGTGTTGGGCACACATACAAGCATATATACATACATAAATTTATATATTGGTAACTAAAAATTTTCGACCCAAACCGACGAAAACGCTTGCCCTATCTCTGAATATCCTTTATGTAAAATTTCAAATGTTTAGACCAGAAATTGTCTGAGTAATTTGGTAGAGACCGCAAAGGTCAAATGTTTGAAAACTTTTGACCCTATTATGACCCCTTAACATTAAATTTCGAGTCTGTAAGCTTAAAATTGACAAAGTTATTGCGTAGGAAAATGTACACACACAGACACACAGATACACAGATACACACACACAGACAGACATATTCACTTTTATAGATATACTAGCATGGGTGCCCGGCGTTGCCCAGGTATTTGGAGATATATGTTCAGCAAAAAAAAGTGGTCAATTTTTTAAAGTTTGACCCCTTAACATTTATTGTTTTGGGCTCAAGTTAAGTTATTAAGTTAGATCCATGTCCAATGAACCTATATCTAAAATTTCAAGTGTTAGATCGAAAATTGTGGAGGAGTTTGGTAGTGTTCTCAAATGTTAAATTGTTGAACTTTGACCCTTTAATCGCCAAATTTCTGGCCCAAAACCGATAACATCGATTTTCACAAATCTCAGTACCCTGTATATCAAATTTCGAGTCATTGCGTAGGGAAATGTACACACACAGATACACAGATACACATGCACACAGAAAGACACTTTCACTTTTATAGATATAGTAGCATTTTTTAAAATTTGACCCCGATTTTGACCCCCTTTATATTTATTGTTTTGGGCTCAAATCGAGTTAAGTTAGATCCATGTCCAAGGAACCTATATCTAAAATTTCAAGTGTTTAGACCGGAAATTGTCGGAGGAGTTTGGTAGAGTTCTTAACAGCCAAATTTCTGGCCGAAAACCGATCACCTAGATTTTCCCAAACCTCAGTACCCTGTATATCAAATTTCGAGTCTGTAGACTAAAAATTAACAGAGTAATTGCGTAAGGGAAATGTAAATAGACAGACACACAGATACGTGTACAGACACCAGACACATAGACACGTTCATACATACATATATTTATATATTTGTAGCTCAAATGTTCGACCCAAACCGCTTAAAAATCTTGCCATGTCTCTTAATACCCTGTATGTAAAATTTCCAATGTTTAGGCCAGAAATTTTCTAGGGAATTTGGTAAGACCGCAGAGGTCAATTTTTTTTTAATTTGACCTCTATTGTGACCTCTTAACATTTATTGTTTTGGGCTCAAATCAAGTTATTAAGTTAGATCCACTCCAAGGAACCTATATCTAAAATTTCAAATGTTTATACCAAAAATTGGCGGAGAAATTTCGTAGAGTTCTCAAAGGTCAAATCGCTTAACTTTGACCTCGTAACAGCCAAATTTCTGGCCGAAAACGGATTACAAATATTTTCCCAAATCTCCATACCCTGCATATCAAATTTCGAATCTGTAGGCTGAGAATTGACAGAGTTATTCTGTAGGAAAATATACATTGACAGACATACGAACACAGACAGACACTTTCACTATATATATATATACATATATATATATATATATATATATATACATATATATATATTGTGTGTGTGTGTGTGTGTGTGTGTGTGTGTGTGTGTGTGTGTGTGTGTGTGTGTGTGTGTGTGTGCGGGGCGTTTGCTCAGTTGACAGAGTTCTTGGCTCGCATGCAAGAGCCTCGGGTTTCGAATCCTGAGTTCGGATGTGTCCAACTGATGAGCCAAAATGAGAGCGAAACTCGAGTCTTCGACTTCCAGTTCGTTGACTGTCGTGGCTCTTGTGACGTTGTTTGACTGTGGAATTTATTATGTATAATCTCTCACATTCTGAAAATCCTATCATTAATTTCTCGCTAGGTTTGCATTGCTGGATGGCATAGTCTTTTCGAGTTGAAATTCCCACTTGTGAGACATCGGCTTGGGGTTATTAGCTGGTTGGATGACCGCATCTCTTGCCGAGACGAAGTAGGTCCATTTCACAGTCGGATTTTGGCGCGGTTTGCTTGATCTGTGTTAGTTAATAGACTTTCTGGTGTGCTGGGGCGTTTGCTCAGTTGGCAGAGTGTTTACCTCGCATACAAGAGGCTCGGGTTTCGGATCCTAGATATAATTTTATGCGTAATTGTTCAGTATTTACTTTAACAGTGCTCAATACATAGGTAGAGCTAGGTAGTAAATTAGGAAAATATATATGGCAATTAAGCTACACAGAATATTCTGTGTTTCATTCTCGTGAGAATTCATCAGGCTTATTCGAAAAGTTGTGCTTCTCGCGCATTTATGAGATGAGGAAATATCCAACCAGAATTCATAGGTGGAGTCCACCTATGAATTCTGGTTGGATATTTCCTCATCTTTTAAGGATATCGTCCTAGCGGAAACAATATGTAAATTCATTCTGGACTCACAATAATAAATTTCTTATATATATATATATATATATATATATATATATATATATATATATATATATATATATATATATATATAGGCAAACATTCTTAAAATAAGAAAAACCTTCTGTTTTGTGATATCTTTTTTAATTTTTCAATTTTTCGTAAAAACTGCGGACAGTTCGAGAAAAAAATGCTTGGACCATACATCCATACGTTCGATATATATACAAAAAAGATAATACAAAATATTAACAAAAAATCAGAAGCTTTCTGTTAATTTAACAATATCTGCATGAATGAAAAAGTGCTGCAATATATATATATATATATATATATATATATATATATATATATAATATATAATTTAAAGGATATTAGAACAATAGTCTAAAGAGCAAAGTGTATTTTAATGTAATAGTGAAATTACTAGTTTAATTAAAATACAGGAAAGAAAAAGTGCTCGTTGTAATTTAGATATATAATAAGCTCGAGAGGTAAATATCCTAGAGCTAATTTAATATTTAGTAATGTGATTGATAATTTAAAATTTAAAAATCAAATTATAATTAAATAAAAAATCCGTTTCATAAGAAGGAACAACAACAAAATCAATTATTTGTACGATCGTTTCGGAAAACAGTGTTTTTATTGTGGTAGACATCAAGTTACGGACAATAATCATTACATATAGTTTTTTAATAAACAATGTTTCCTCATCAGCAAATTGTGAAGGGTTTTTATTAAATTTAAAAGACACCATAAATAAACATAGCATTAAAAGTAAGGCAGATGTATCTTTTAATTTTTCGCCTTTTGAAATCAGGAACTATGGTTAAAGTACTCATATAGATGTTTGCTATAGCTTTTCACCTTATCGTACAAATAATTGATTTTGTTATTGTTCCTTCTTATGAAACGGATTTTTAATTTAATTATAATTTGATTTTTACATTTTAAATTATCAATCACATTACTAAATATTATATATATATAATATATATATATATATATATATATAAGTGCTGCAATATATATATTACATATAATACATATAATATATATATATAATATATATATATATATATATATATATATATATATAATCAATAGATGCACATTGTGCACAATTATAATAAATTCTTACTGATAATCCTTTTTTTGATTATATTTCTCTTGCGTTTTAAGATACTTTATTTTAGTTAGTGTAGGATCGTGGAGTAAACTACGTGGACCAGATTGGCTTTTCAATTGTGTGATTTGGTATCGGAAAACAAAGGAGACACAAGCGCGTGTTTGCTGACATAACAATACTTAGGTTAAACGCGGTACTCTCTTATCAAAACGAAGTTATGTAGCTTTGTTATGGGATCGCATTTTGCGAGTGATTCCATCTGCTCCAATTCCAAAAGATTAAACAAACGATCTTACCCCCCCCCTATATATATATATATATATATATATATATATATATATATATATATATATATATAAACTTTGAGTTAAAAGCTGAATTTCTCCTGACAATAAGACCATTGTTTCGTTGTGTAAATAGAAATATTTTCTTTTTCTGGCGCAGGTGGCATTCATTTTAAGTTCTTCGTTAACGCACAATCTGCTTCTGATGTCGGCAAGCCTGACTTCATAAAAACTCTAAAATACACGTCACTAATAGTAATTGATCTTCCTATTAAGAAAAAAACGCAAAAAAATGTTTTTTTTTAATTCGTGAGGTAGATAAAATTCTATATTTTATTCCTCTTCGTCTTTTTGTCTGGTCCTTCCATGTTTTCTCAGAAACTACAGGGTCTATCTGGCTGGATTTTTACGGTGATATTTAAAATGATAAGGTGCAACGAACGAAGTATTATGGTATCCTTTCGGTGTACAGTTAGGGATCAATAGGGAATAATCACCATATGACCACATTCATGATACACCGACAGACAGACATACAGACAGACATATAGCCGTTTATATATTAGATGAGCATCGTATTAAGACTAACCTTCTTTCCGTTAAAAGATACAAAAACAATATCTACCGCAACCACCGATTATCATGACTAATAACACCCTACCCTAGAGCTCATCGGTTAAATTCTTCGGCTTTAAATTCATAGTACATGTGCATTGGAAAAAATGCATTGAGGGCATTGCTACAGCTGCTGCAGAGATGATAGACTCCCTTTACCGTACTAGAAAATCACTCGCACCCGAGAGTATCCCATATCTCAACAAAGCCGCTATTCGCCCATGCATGGAATATTGTCGCCACATCAGGGCTGGCGTATCTACCATTAGTGTGCTTCCTTTTTAGACAAGGTCCAAAAAAAGAATCTCAAATCTAAGAGGTTCCGCACTATTGCCCAAGCTCCAACTCATGTCCCATCGCCAAACTATTGCATCACTGTTCTTGGTATACAAATACTTATAAATAAATGTGTTTTTATTAACCCATAGCACTTATACCTCCTCGATGTACATACTTCCCACGAACCCGTCAAGTAGCAAAAGGCTACTGCTGAGGTGCCTAGACACTGGAAAACCTTCTATTCTAATAGTTCATTTCATCGGACAGCTAGACGTTAGAATCTCTTCTTTGTTTCCTGATTCTCTGACTCATCTCACATGCAGAAATTTGAATGTAACGCGATGAGATATCTAGCGGCTAACTCCCTGTAAGGATGATCCCAATTAGTAGCTTCTCATGACCAAGTGGCAATGCGCCATGTTTGGGGGTGAAAGGGCTAAAAACATGTGAAGATAGGATACGCAGGCTGACAATGAAACTAAAATATATTTCTAAAATGGTAGGGATTTATGTAAGTCAATTCTTTCTACAGAGTGCATCACAAAAGATAGAAAATTCGATTTAAACATTAGCTCTGACTTTAAAAACAAGCAAATTCGGAAAATAATTATTTCGTTTAAAGTATAGCGTACACAACAAGAAAAATTTTAAATTTCTACTTTTATATAAAAGTTATTTTGTGTGTGTGTGTTTGTGAGTTCCTTCCCTATAAGTTCCGAAACAGCTGAGCCTATCTTTTGCAAATTTTACACAAAGGTAATTTATATTTCTGGCAGTGTTCTTAGATATGTGTTGTACAGAAATTCACATGACAAGTATCGAAAATCGAAAAAAAAATATCCGATCTTAAAAATGGTCTTTCTTCTCTTATAGATAAAGAATTCTTACAGAGAAATATTTTACGTTACATCGGTGTAACCTTAGCCGGTGTAATGTCAAATATTCCCATGTAAAAATTCTTCTTTTTTACTTATGAGAGAAGACAATTCTTAAGATCGTAAAGCCCAAATATCAGCTGACGTGATATTGTAAACAAACACAGACGGAATTTTATAAACGACATTATCATTATTATTTTTTCATTTTTCTTTTTTTTTTCTTGTGAATTTGTCCACTATGCAAATTATTCATCGTAATATATACTATTCAGTAAAGGATTGATTCTATAATAATACATACGCAATCTGCATAAATTAAAATATCATGTTTTAGCGCATTGTACGACCGGGCAACGCCAGGCGTCCAGCTAGCTAGATGCATAATTATTAGTAATAGAAAACACTTTTTCATAACATAAACATGTTTAAAACGGAACACACAAATTTTATATGAATATATTAATTATGGCAAAAATATGCGCGCTTGCGTGTACAACAATGACGACCACTTCCAACATAAGGAATTACATTGCTTAATATACGGAAAACTACTTGTTTGCGAAAATTTAAATGCGATATTCGTTTTCAGCATACGCGAAAACTGTTAATTTTAAAGGAAAATATTCAGGTGGAAAAAAAAAAAAATTACCAAAGCTACTTTATACACAGTGTTGGTCATCAACACCTTAAAATTTCTGACGTCACTTCCGCCGAATAACTTTATAAACAAAGAAGTGCGAACCTTAACAAAAGCACTTATCACAAGTCAACGGCTAATAGTCTGTGACAAGGATGGAGTTATGGACTGCGCCCTTGGGACAAACTTCCTGTAAATCTTCCGCATCTTTAGTTTCTCGCGAATAATTGTGTGTACAGTGTTCACACTGACATCAAAATTATTCTCTTGGCGGTTCTTTTCACACTGACATCAACATTATTCCATGACGGTTCTTATCCATGAAATTCTTTATTTGGCCAATCAACTCTGATGTTCTGACTTCATTACTCCGCCCACACCTCTCGTCTACCTCACAAACTCCCTGCCCTCCTTGAATCTATTATGCCACCCAAGAACTTATGCTCGATTCATGCAAGATGCCCCCAAACCAGTCTGAAGTATTCCATACGTTTCCGTGGCATTTTTCAAAGTTTAAAACAGAATTTTATTATATATCGTTCTTCTAAAGTACGCTCACGTCCAGAATGCATTTTTGAAATTCACCAACTGTGACAATCAGGCTTTAGTAGGGTGTATTTCAATTCCTGCTGTGGCTATTCATTTGGGCCTAAAATCATAAAAAATTCGTTGGTCATCTTATACGGTGTATAGCAATAATGTACTTAATTTTCCATTGTCTACCACAATTTTAAATGCCTATATAAAAAAAAAGTGTGGAAACTTATAGAAGGCATTTTGTACCATTATATTTCTCTCTTTTTCTCATAAAAAATATCACGTAAGTAATAATATGTAAGTTAGTATTTATTAACGCAAATAACTCTTGTTATTACGATATGATTAGTTGATTTGTTTTATTCCTAGATTACTTAATACCAAATCCGATAATTTTATGCTTAAAGTTCTTTATATCGTCAAATATTCATTAATAAAGTTTGTTTTCGTTGTTTTATGGCATATCAACCCTTTTCGGAATATTTAATACCGAATCCAATACTTTTTGGAAACGTTTTCATGATTCAAGTTTTTTTTTATATCTTCACATATTTATCCAAGTTTTGGGCTGGTTGTTTTGTAAAAAAAAAAAATGTTTTTGTTGTTCTTTGGAGAACATGATTGAGTTTTGAAAAGGGAAAAGAGAAATAAACTATGACATCAATGTTTAATGCATTTTTTATCAGAACACCAATACCATCAGACAGCCTGATCTGGAAGCATCTGATTATAGAGACATGAAAACTTTTCTCAGCCTCTAACAACTTGTACTTTCCATCAATAATCTCTTCACCGCGCATTATTCAACGGCACTCTAATATGCCAGGGCACGGGGGCTGCGAACCACTGCATTAGCCAATAACACATAAACGAGGAATAATAGCAACAATTTACTTTTCGTTATGTTTCGCATAAGACACTCAATAAAAAATATGATCGTTATTTAACGCATTTTCAGATCAGGTTCGTCTTTCTTATTTGACGCGCTTTTAACATGGCTTTTTATTAGCTATTTTGTAATCCGCACCGACAGTGAAGTCCACAAACATCTGTGCTGGCATTATCTCTTTATTCTTATTTTATGAGAGTCTTCCAGCTGGTAAGATCGCTCAAGTAAATCGTCTCAAGTCCTCGATCGATTGGGGATAAATAATAAGAATAATAAAAACATTGATTCAACCATTGATAAACAATTGTTTATAAAGTCAACCCACTGACCGCACAAATCTACCTCGGCGCGTGTCTTTTTGTTCTTTTCGTGGTTGACTTTTGCGGACTTCAGCGGCGGACAAACGGTGCGCTTGGAAATCAATCCTCGTCTAGGATTATCTGTTTGCATATGGATCTGGTTCTTAAAAAAAGGAATCTTTTTGCTAGTTCCTGTCGATTGCCGTTCTTTATGAAGGATCATCTTGAAGTTAAAAAACGAACAGTTTAAGCAGCAGATTCGGAGCAAGTTTTAAGAGGGTTTAATTGGCAAGATTTGGTTAGGATTGAATTGGAGTCATACGAAACGCTATTAGTCAAACTAACCATATTTAAACGCAGTTTTTTTTATTTTAGACAATCAGGGTTAACTAGGGTTGGCCGGGGCCAAAATGTAACTTATCTCTATTAGACTTTCTTTTTACCTACCTCTATCCTTTTCTTTCCAACACGCTCTTTCTCAATTTATTTTATTGTGAACTATTATCCTCATCTTTCGTAGTTGTTGTTTAACGATGTTTCGGCCAACTTTTCTTCTGGCCTTCGTCAGGTGGTAACCGCGACGAGATAGGAACTCCGAAGCTCCTAACTGCATTCTCAGCAATTATTGCCACCAATAGTTGTCGTCGTGGTGAGACGACAACAATTATCGATGGCAGTGATTGCTGAGAATGCAGTTAGGAGATTCGGAGTTTCTATCCCATCGCGGTTACCACCTGACGAAGGCCGAAACTTCGTGAAGCAATAACTATGAAAGATGAGGATAATAGTCCGCAATAAAATGAATAAATAATACCCATCTCGATAATAAATTCCAATTAAATAATATATACGTTCTTTTTCTTACTGCAGACACACACACACACACAAACACACACACACACACACAAACAAACAACCCAACTTTATATAATAAATTACTTGATTAATTAGTCAACATATTCTTTCCAGGTGAGTACATAATAACACTAAAACCTATATCCTCTTTGAAGAAACCTGAATCATTTGATCTCCAAAGAATTAATTCTTTACTAAAGTTTAGATATTGTTCATCCGGAGCAATTCTAGTTAAGAATATGCCAACTTTATCGCTATTTGTTTTATTGCTGTTTCTTTTTTTTTACCTTTATCTGGACATGCCAACACAAATACACACAGATAGCTTTATGTACTAGATTTATTCATCTCATGAAGCCAAATGAATAATCTGGTAAACCCGTAATTCTTTTGTGAAATTTCGACTTCTTAGTGTTAATATTTATATTGCTGTACGTACTAAACGGAAATAGCCATATCCTTCGGACCATAAGCAAATTTCCACCCCTTTTATTGTAGAGGTTCATAGATTCCGGAAAACTGTTTACTTTAATAGCTTCTTTCATCGGGAAGATTTCCTTTGGAATTCCGCTTTTGCTCCTTGTTTTCCGCTACATCACCAACGGGCAGATATTTAAATGAAATGTGAATAAATGTCTTACTGTTATGAATGCATCTGTTCAGTCTCGAAAGACAAAGGATACACCCTGTAGAGGCAGCTGTGCGTGTAATTGTTTGGCAAGGGTTGCGCAATCCGCAACTACACTTCTACTGAAACGGCACCGATTGAGTCCAGTGGAAAAGAGAAAACGATTGGAAACAATGCCGAGATAAGCAGAGAGAACATACAGCATGTAGAAGTCCCAAATTGTCACCCATCTGATACTGGCCAGACTCATCGTTGCTTAACTTCGGTGATCTGTCTGGAACCGGTGTGTCAAACGTGATCATGCCGTATCTTACTGTTATACAATAGTCTGTATAAACGACGTGTATATGTACACGTATCTGCGTCGGATATATAGTGTTTATGCATGTATATTAGGTTGTTGCATGATTTCCTGTCGTTTTTTTTAAAGGAAATCAAAAAAATTTAAAGTAAGTTCGTGTATGACCCAAGCTGCAAGTTTTCTGTGAATCCCATCGACTGAAGGTTTGAAATTGTCGCAAAATCACACTTCATCTTTTCACCTGATTCTCTACATGTCTGATGGCCACCTTCTTTCAAAAGAACCCTTAATTGGTCTTCGTCCATCTTGATTAGTCTCCCGGAACGAAGAGCATCACTGAGGTAAAAATTACCGTGTTTGAATCTGGTACATTAATATCGAACAGTTCTCTCAGCTATAGCGTTTTCTCCATATACGGCACAAATATCCTTGGTCATTTCACTCGCATTTTGACCTCGATTAAAGGCGAAAAGAAGAACGTGTCGCAAATATGATTTTTAAAAATCTAGTTGACAATCCATTTGACGGTTCTGAAAAACGAGAAAAAATTATATGAGCAAAAAGCGATGAGCATTATCTTGTAGAACATATTACGTTTTTTCTGATGATACATAACACTTTTCCAAATATCAAAGTATGTTTTAGAACAAGTTTTTTTTATGAGACGGCGGGAAATTATGCAACAATCTTATATTCAAAATTGTATATTCGTATTGTCTAATCGATGTATATGTGTGAATATACGAGTCAATATAAAATTCGTTGTGTACATTTATAACCGTCTGGCAGTATTGGGTGGATAACATTTAAAACATTTTCTGGCGCAACCATGAGAGGAATACAATTTTTTTTAACAAAAAGCACATATAAGGTATTTTTGAAGGCTTACAATGCTGGAATTAATCTTTGAGTGTTTGGATTTAAAATCTAAACAAAACAGCCACTTTACAATTGACAGCCTAGAGAGAAGATTTGTTTTTCCACTGATGATGGGTGATATACCCGAAAGGACCTTTGGAATAAATACCATCTACAGTTGAAAAAACAATTAAGATAGATACATAAATAAATATAAATAAAAAACAATGATATAAAAAAAAGTTGTTGAATTATTTATCATTTATTTATTTGTTTATTTATCTGTTCATAACGACTGTACAATTCCTGCATTGCAAGCCTTCAAAAATACTTTTTATTCTTTAAAAATTCTTCAAGCAAACCACGCCATACTTTTAAAAAGCACATATATTTTATTGTTTTGAGTTGCTGAGATATTTTTTCGTTTCTTTCTCATTTTATGTCACTTAACGTATTCTTCCACCTGAAAAGTAAGAAATCAGACGCGTATTATATTTCTTTAAAGATGTTCTGGAGTCCAAAATATAACATTACTACAGAATTATTTTTCTTATAAAAGCCGTTTATTCTCGTCTAGATCCCCTTCCAGAGTTATGCTACTCTTGTTGAAGTTTGTATTTTGCTATATCTTGCGCCAGATAAACTTCTCAGGGCATCCAATAAAAAAAATCCTTCTCTTTCTCCCCGGTGGATAGATAACTCGTTGCTAGCCAGGACCCTTCTTTCAGAATCCCCGACTGAAATTAAACTGCCCTGACTCCTACGTGCATAAATCAAACTCTTTCTTTGTTTGATTCTTGGGCTTCACTATTCAAGCCGCTTTATTCCAAATCGCTGTTTTGATAGTAAATTTTATTTGTTATTGTTTCTAAGATTCCAAATTTGTTATGTAAATATTTAACATCCTGTTTTATTATGCGAAAATGCGTAATAACTTTCAATAACATTCCTTTTTCTGTAATGGGTCCTTCATTTTCAAACATCCGCATCGATGCCCCCGTTCAGTCTTGAAAAACAAAGGATACACACTGTATGAGGCAGCTCCGCGTGTAATTGGGAGGCAAAAGTTGCGCAATCTCAAACCACACCTCTCCCGAATCGGCACCGTTTGAATCCAGTGACAAGGAGAAGTTCCAGAAGACTGGAAACAATGCCGAGATAAGCGGAGAGCACATACAGCACCCGGAAGTCTCAAATGGTCACCGATTTTACCACTGACCAAATTCAACGTTGCTTAACTTCGGTGATCCAGCGGGAACCAGTGTGTCAACGTGATTATGCCGTACGCATCCACATCGCTATAATAATAATAATAATAATAATAATAATAATAATAATAATAATAATAATAATAATAATTTAAGAAACCAAGAGCAGAAGAAATTAAAAACAGAAACAGAAAAGGTTAACAAGCTCCTTCCACAAATCACAACAGATACAATCACAGACTTAAACTATTTAATTTACGAAGGCGCCAATGTGGTAAGACGTTCAAAATAGAAAAACAGCCAGGTAAAGATGAACGGACAAAACCTGGATGGGAAATGAGGTTAGAAACCCAAATCAACAAACATAAAAAAAGAAGCCCAAACGATAAACAGGAAGAAAGCGACGTGGATAAAATGGATAATTGGAAATGTTACCAGCAGGGAGAGGCTTAACTAGAAACATGAAGATCTGAATCAAAAAAAAAATAGAAGCAAAAGAAGGGAGATTGAGAGGATATAGATACAAATCTGAACAGTGTAAACAAAACAGGATATTCGAAAACAATGAAAGCCAATTCCACCAAAATATGAACGGAGGAAAAACAAAAACAAGAATGATCGAACACAACAGAAACAAAACTTTACTATAGTAAGATATGGGAAGAACGAGTGGATCACAATAGAAATGCCGATTAGCTGAAAGATGTTAAAGAAGAGTCACAACAAATTGAAGAAGAAATGACTGAAATCAGCTAGGAAATCATAAAGAAAACCATAAAAAATGGCAAACTGGAAAGCACCAGGACACGACACGATACATGCATACTGGTCCAAAGAATTCACAACATTACACGAAAGACTAGCTCAAAACCTGAGAAGATGTATGCAGGAAACAAACGTGCCAAATTGGATATAAAAAAGGTAGAACCACACTGATACAAAAGGATACAGAGGAAATAATCGTCCAAGCAACTATAGACCCATCACGTGTTTACCAAATATGTGGAAAATACTAACAGCACAACTGAGGAAACAAATCTACTACTCCCTGAATAATCATGGACTTCTTCCCGAGCAACAGAAAGGATGCCAAAAAGTAAAAAGGCACACTTGATCTGCTATATATAGATCGAACGATCTTGAAAGAAGTAAAAAGGAGAACGAATGTAACCATGGCATGGATCGACTACAAAAAGGCATACGACAGGATCCCTCACGCATGGATAATAGAATGCTTAAGAATGTATAAAATACCAAGCAGGATCATCAGCGTGATTGAAAATGCAATGAAAACATTGAGACTGGAACTGATAGCTGATGGACAACACATAAAAGAAATTAACATATGGACAGGCACCTTCCAAGGAGATTCACTATCGCATTTACTGTTCATCATAGACATGATGCCCGTGAACAATATACTGAGAAAGTGCCAACCCGGATACAAGTTCTCTAATACAGAGGAAACATGAACAACCTGATGTACATGGACGATCTGATCCTTTTGGAAGGACCAAAAAGGAAGTAGAAACACTAATAAACACAACCAAGATCTTCAGCCAGTTTGGAATGGATAAGTGCGCGCTACAAGTTATAAGAAAGGGGAAAATGGAGACGACAGAAGGCATGGAACTACCCAACCAAACGTAGATGAGAGTACTAAAGAAACAAGACGACTATAAACACTTGGGAGTTCTAGAAGCGGACATTGTCAAAACAACATAAATGAAAGAGAGAATTGGATAGGAATATCTCAGGAAAACAAGAAAACTACCGGAAACGAAATTACATAACAGAAACCTAATAAAAGGCATAAATACATGGGCAGTATCACTAGTAAGATATTTTGGGCCGTCCATAGGGTGAAATAAAGAAGAACTGAGACAGCTCAATCAGAAAACCAGGAAACTTATGACCATGCACAATGCCCTAAACCCAAAGGATAATGTTGACCGACTCTACGTGAAAAGAAAAGGCGACAAGAGAGAGTTGGTTTGTATAGAAGACTGTGTGAATGATACTAGAAAAGAACTAGAAAAATACATAATGCAAAATACTGAAAGGATAATGATGACACTGAAAAAAATCAACAAAAAAAATGGAAAACTGAGAGACAAAGCATAAGACGAGAAAAGAAAAATGGGAAAACAACTACACAGACGATTCATGAGAATGACAAAAATGAAAATAACGAAAATACCTGGACATGCATGCAAAAAGGACACATAAACCGGGAAACTAAATTCCTAATAACTGCAGCAACAGATAACTTGATAAGAACAAACCACATCAAAGCAAAGATTGACAAAACACAAGGAAACAGCAAATGCAGGCTCTGTGGACCAAGAGACGAAACGGTGAACCATTTAATAAGCGAATGCAGCAAACGGTCCCAAAATGAATACAAGGACAGGCATGACCAAGTGGGAAGTGCAGTACACTGGGAATTATGCAAACAACTGCATTTTGAACGCAGAGACAAATGGCTCAAACATAATTCGGCAACAGTACTTGAAAACGAGAATCACAAAATCCTATGGGAAATGGACATACAAAGAGACAAACCCATCCAAGGAAGAAGACCGGATGTCGTAATAATTAACAAGAAAGAAAAGTCCTGTAGAATCGTAGACCTTGTTATCCCAGCTAACCAAAGGATGAATATTAAAGAAAATGAGAAACGGAACGAATAGACACAGCTAGCTAGAGAACTGAAAGGAATATGGATGATGAAGAAAATCAGTATAATTCTTATAATAGTGGAAGCATTACGAACAATTCCGAAAAGCTTTGGAAAAAGAATGGGAGAAATTGGAATCACGGGAATGGCTTAGATGATACAACGAATAACAATAATGAAAACAGCTGAAATATTAAGAAAAACCCTGGAATACAAAGACTAATACACATGAGCCACAAGCGTGGACCAGACAAACTGCTGCACAGGCAAAACGTGAAGAAGCATTACAAAGGAACCAAGAATATTGAAGCTGGATATTTTTTTTTACACAGTGGTCACCACTTATCAAGCCCCGGAAGCCATTCAGGGATAAGGGTTATTGCAAGTACATTACGTTAGTGTGGAGATTTTATGAAGTGTTTACTTAAGGGCGCGGTTCATTAGGAATTTGTTAACGTTGGACTTGAAGACATCCAAGTTGTAGTCAGGTGGGAAGCAGGCAGACGGAACATCTATAAATTCTCTATCCCTTTCCGCACCCATTGTCTCATTAACACCATCCCAAAAGAGATGATATCAAATAGTCGAGAAGGGTAAAGGGGGATGGGAAGACCGAGGAGAGAGCGCTGACCAGACCTTCACTGGACAAGTGCGAAGAGAACTGGGACCTTGAGAGACTTATTGCCACTCAAATTTCAGTGGAGACTAATGGCTGTTGGCAACGAGAAATCAATGATGAACGGTTGTTGCGATAACGTAAAATCACTTGCAAATATTATCGAAAGAGGTAGAGAGTACTGGAGATCTGGGGAAACTTGTTGTCATTCAGCTTCCAGGGAACACCACATGTGAGCTAATAATAATAATAATAATAATAATAATAATAATAATAATAATAAAGAATGAACAGCCTAATGTACATGGATGGTCTGAAGTTATTTGCAAAAACTAAGAAGGAATCAGAGACACTAATAGACACAACCAGAATCTTCAGTCAGGATATTCGAATGGAATTCGGTATGGAAAACTGTACGCTCCTGATCATGAGAAGGGGAAAACTGGAAGCAACGGAAGGTATTATACTACCCAAGCAAACGAAGGTGAGGGCACTAGGTGAACATGATAACTGCAAATATTGGGTGTTCTGGAAGAAGACACCGTCAAAACAATAGAAACGAAAGAGAAAATTTGAAAGGAATACTTCAAACGAACAAGAAAACTCCTCGAAACGAAACTATATCGCAGAAACCTAATTAAAGATATAAACACATGGAAACTGTCACTAGTAAGATACTCTGAACCGTTTATAGGATAGACAAAAATACATTTAAATATGATAGTGTCATTAATGCAGGTTTCGTATTTATTATTAGACTAGCCTGGGTTACCGGCGTTGCTCGGGTGTTTGGATATGTGTGTTGATAAAAAAAAAGTGATAGAAGGAAGGCAGGCTCGAACTCGTACCGCGAAGGAGGAGATGAACGTAAAAAAAGGGACGTGTTTGCTGTTGCACCCATCGCCAAACCTGAAGTTATGTAGGTTTAAATTAAGGCTAGACAATTGAAAAGAGGTGCTGACTTTCGAAAATATCGGCGAAAAAAGCGACCCCTCCCTGTAGAAAAGTACCCAATTGAGGGTGAAGGAATATATTTTTTTAGCCAGTTTCTCGATATTTGTCGTCCGAAGGGTCGTGCTTCAAAATGATACCAATGTTGTGAAAATTCGTTGCGTCTGTCGAAATTTATAGGTAGATATACAAACATACAAACATATATATATATACATTTAAACAGACAAATGAGATTTATATTATAGATTATATTGTGCCCAATATATAGTAATAATTTAAAAAGTTAAAAAAAAAAAAAATGATACGTGCGCCACCACCGAGAATCAAAACCAAAACGTTTAGCTTACGATTTACTTTTTCCTTAACGTTAATGATCAAGCTAGAAAAGATTTTTGCTGCAAGGCTAAAAATTAAAACATGAACTAATAGCTATTACGTTACGCATGCATATTCGTAATGCCGTCGTTCAAACGGAAAAATTCCATTTTTTAAAATGTTCACACTTTTGCATCGATTTCCCTGGCTAAAACATAAATATAAAGTTTCGCATGTGTTAGAATACCTTATATATTATGTTTAATGGCTGTACACCAAAAACTGACAGAGGAGTTTGGTGGCCAATTTTTTTCACAAATATATATATTGAATTACATGCATACACATATACATACATATATATATATATATATATATATTATATATATATTATATATATATTATACATATATATATATTATATATATATTATACATATATATATATTATATATATATTATACATATATATATATTATATATATATTATACATATATATATATATTATACATATATATATATATTATACATATATATATATATTATATATATATTATACATATATATATTATACATATATATATAATACATATATATATATATTATACATATATATATAATACATATATATATATTATACATATATATAATACATATATATATATATTATACATATATATATAATACATATATATATTATACATATATATATAATACATATATATATATTATACATATATATAATACATATATATATATATTATACATATATATAATACATATATATATATATATATATATATATATATATATATAAAGAGGTTTGTGTTTACTATAAACTTTTTACCCAAATGTTACGGAAGTATAAATCATATAGAATATCTGCATAAATATAATTACACGCAGTAGTTAACTAAAGACGATCATCAAATAAGATTACAAAAATAAAACAAAACAAAACAAAAACTAATAGGGACTTAATTAAAATGAATGTTTAAAAGAATATGCGAATTAGCTAGATCTTTTGCTGGTGAATGCAATTTCATGACCCATATATAACAAAGTTGTATTTTCTTTTTAAATAAATAGAAAAAAAGGCCTACCTTTTTTCTTTCTTGGCCTTCGGGCCAAGTTCAAGGTGTAGTATCTGTCCTGATGCTTAACGTAAGTTAATTAGTCCTTGGTAAATGCAGGGGAACCCCTTCATACTGAGACAATTACTCTTTTTTATATACTGCCAAGTGCCTCCTTTTGGGCTTTCTTTTAGGGGAGCTGATTT
Source organism: Euprymna scolopes (assembly GCF_053919585.1). NCBI lineage: Eukaryota > Metazoa > Mollusca > Cephalopoda > Sepiida > Sepiolidae > Euprymna > Euprymna scolopes. Next base: position 166,737,977 of record NC_136482.1, on the reverse strand, counting down.
TTCTCTCACATTAAAAACGACCTTGTGTCACTTTTGCTTTCGTGGAGAAGCAAATAAATACCTAAATAAATAGAAAAAAGGGTTTTAACATGAATATCAATACACAAAAAATATATTACAGGAGTATATATATATATATATATATATATATATATATATATATATATATATATATATATATATAGTTTCAAATTACATAGAAAGACCACACACAAAAACGATTATATTCACTACTACTCGCACCACAATGATAAAATAAAGACTGGCATGATCATTGTTTTTTTTTCTTGCGTGCCTTTACAATATGCAGCCCCCAATATCTTAATGATGAAATTCAATACATTACGAATGTTTCAAAAAACTACAGTACCCATCCTATTTCATTTCTTACGCAAAGGAAAAAGCTACGAAAATACACTATAATATAAACAGACAGAAAATTAAACAAATACCTCACGATTAAACAGACAGCTTTTCATTCCCACCCACACTAAAAATACAAAAATCTACGACACTCTTAATAGACTTGGTTTTCACTTGATACAAACAACTTCCACAACAATAAAACAGACATTAAAAACTACCAAGCACTCTTCGAAAAACCTCACATCCGACGCCGGTATATATTCCATCCCATGTAACAATTGTCAACAAGCATACATAGGTGAGACACAGCGTAAATTGAAACTAAGACTTTACGAACACAGAAGAGATATAAGGAGTGGTAACGCCCTAAATGCACTCTTTTGCCATTGTGCAGAACACGATCACTCATTTAATTTAGATCATGCGAAAATGATAAAATACGTGATAGATAGAGCTAAAAGAAGACTTTTAGAGTCAGCACTAATATTAAACACTAATGCTATTACGCAAAGAAAGGGCTTCTACCATTTAGCCCCTAGTATAGGGAAAATAATAATCAAAGAACAAAATATCAAAACAGATCCTGGTTAACCGTTTTTCCTTAATCCTTACATAATTCAACAAAATAAATAAGTTTAGAGAGAATAAAAAAGTGTACATATTTATTTAACGTATTTTTAAAAGTGTATATATAGACATTGAACAACCCAGCCTTCCCGTACACACACATAGTTTCCTTCCCGATATGGGTAGGATTCTAACACTGTTTCCTTTTCATTTTCGTATGGTCTATGATCGTTTTTTTTTTCCTTTTAATATCCTGAAGATGTCCTCTGCAATAGGGACGAAGTGTTGATCATTTCATAAATTCATTCGGTTTTTCTTTTTTTCAAAACAACACACACACACACTAGTATATATATATATATATATATATATATATATATATATATATATAACTACTTAATCTACTCACATAAAATTAATATACGAAAGTATAGATTTATGCGTAAACTTTAAGTATTTACTTCAAAAGTGCTCAATACGTAGGTAGAGGTAGTTAGTAATTTATAAAATATATATGACGATTAAGCTACACTGAATATTCGGCATTTCATCCACTCTAGGATTCCTCAGGCTTATGCGCGAATTCTGTGGTTGTTTATCGTTTTTATATGGTCCTCTTTGGCGCATAAGCCTGAGGAGTCCTAGAGTGAATGAAACGCCGAATATTCAGTGTAGCTTAATCGCCATATATATTTTATAAATTACTATATATATATATATATATATATATATATATATATATACATACATATATATATGTGTGTGTGTGTGTGTGTGTGTGTGTGTGTATATATATATATCCATTCTTATCTCTATAACGGTGGGATCCATGAAATTTAGCTTGAACTTGTAAATAAAGAAAACATTTGTTCTGTTTTGCGAGTTGCGTGATTTATATTAGATTCTTATGTTTACTCTGATTACCAAATGTGTTTTCAACAGCAAAGTCTTTGTAAACGTCTTTGTTAAACCTTTTTTTTTTTGACGGACAGCATTGATTATTTGGCTCCACTCATATTCGCTCGTTACACAGAAACACGTCTCCTCACACCACAGTTCTTACCTCCTTGGATTCATATCCACATCATATCTACACGGCTTTATTTATGAAGGGTGGGGCAAAAATATCTCCTAGATTTGTGCGGGCTGTCCTGACGGGACAGGTCTCAATCTTTAGGTTCTATTATTTTCATTTTCTTTATCGGTTATTATAAACATGTCTATATTTTTAATAATATGAAATAGTGATGAGTGCTGGATCTCTTTAGACGTAGACTGTTGATGCCTGACAGAATAACCCGTGTTGAATCTTTGTGATTTTTTTTGGGGGGGATGAGGTACTTATGAGTAAAGCTTTTCCAGCACAGTCGATAGATTCGAACCCGGCGATAGACGCCATCCCTAGCTTCATTAGCAAGGACCCAATCCATTCGGTTAACTGCGAGAACGTTGTTGAATTTTAAACATTTATTTTTTATACGCTTTTTAACGCCTGTTAGAGTGATCTAAACATGGTATGATTATCTGCGCATGCGAGCTGTATTGACCTACTTTCATTCAACTGAATGTGTTCAACGATAAGGAACGATTTTCATTAAGCGGCTGACATAATTATTTACTATAATAATTATTCAAAAAAGCCAAGTACGTCCAAGGATGGAATACTGCTGCCATATCTGGGCAGGAGCTGCTAAAAACAGCCTATCCTGCCTTGACAGAGTAAAAAATAGACTTCGTGGCTTAGTGGGGGATGCCCTTTTCTCTACCCTGCAACCTCTCTCCCACAGAAGAGACGTTGCGAGCCTATCCTTGTTTTATCGTTATTTCCATGGCAGGTGCTCGTCTGAACTCCAATCTAAAAAAAATACCTACACACACTAGTATTTCATCTTTTCGGGAATCATCAGTGCAGTGTGTAACGATTAACACCAGTCGATAGATTCGAAGCCGAATAGTTATATACGAGTGACGTTCGAAAAGTAATATTTCCTATTTTTTATTCGGTTCGAATGGACCAGGGGGGATTGTAAATTGCTTTGTTATAATAACTGAAATGATGCATTTATTACTTGGAATTTCATGTCTCTGTTGTAGATAATAACGGTGAGAGAATCCAAACCCTTGGGCTACGATGGTATTTTTACACACATTGTCTACGACTGGTGTAAATTTTTTTCACATCTCATAAAATCAAGTCTAGGGTCTGTGAAAACATTTTTTTTAATCAAAAAACAATACAAACATTCAAACATGGGTTTCAAGCATGGATTAATGCAGTTAGGACAAAGAAACATTACATAGTCCTTGAAGACACCATTGTCGCAGCTGTTTGTAATAGTAAAAACTAAGTGTTAAAAAATTAACAGCCAGCGTAGCCGAAGGGTTAAGAAAGCAACCCCTGTCATAGACGTGCGTCAGAAGCAGAGATGCGTTATTGAATTCCGCCATGCAAAGAAATTTAAAAAAAATCAACATTCACCGGCGCCTGTTGAACGTTTACGAAGCCGATGCAGTTGATGTCAGCGCAGTTAGAAGATGGGTTCGTCAATTTCTAGAGTGTCGACAAAGATGTGTTAGTGGCAAAGCGCTTTCCGGAGATTAACGGCCGATGCATCAAAATGTCAGGGAAAAGTGCATTGAGAATTGTGGTGACTATTTAGAAACTTGACTTCTCAAGCACTACAGATCGTTCATTTTAATGTTACAACTTCTATTTTCGTAGTTCTTAAACATTTTAATTTTTTGAGTTTAAAATAATAGTAGCCTTTACTTTTGGAGCAAACTTCGTATTAGGTGTTTGAGATGGTGATAGTATTACTAGTGGTGTTGGTATGTCAGTTGATGTTGACCTGTCTTTTTAGAGGTGGCAGTATCCTTCTTTAACAGTATGAAGTGCATGTTTACAAACAGAAACATAAAGCTGAACTCTAAAATCATAATCTTGTAAACGGTTGCGAATGTTGGACAATAGCAACGGTAACTCAAAGCCATTTGGAAGCAGCGGATGGTATGCTTTATAAGGAGAGTCTCCAGGACAGAAAACGATATAAGTCATGCGTAAATCAGAGTACAACATATCTCTATCTCTTCTATTATATAAAATCCACTTTTGTGCGTGTATGCGACTTCCTTCCTCATAGGTTCCGAAACGGCTGGCCCTATTATTTGCAAATTTCACAAAAAGGTAATTTATAATTTTGACATTGTTCTTACATATGTCCTGCACAGAAATTAATCCGACAAGTATCTGACATCGAAAAAATCCCATCTTGAAAGTAGTCGTTCTTTTCTTATAGATAAAAAAATAACTTTAACAGGGAAATATGTTAGATTACACCGGTATAACCTCGCATGTATAACTAAAAATACTCCCATGCCATACATATATATATATATATATATATATATATATATATATATATATATATATATATATACACCTGTAGAAATACGTTTTCTTATAATATATACCAAACCTTATTTAAGAAGCTCAATGTAATTACAGAGCAATATAGTGAATAAATGATAAAAAAAAAACTATATTCCAAAATTCATGATGTTGGCCATCTTATAATTTATTCCTTTAATTCAGTTGACTTTTATAATTATTGACAGTATCTGTTTCGTAGCGCAAAATCAATCACTTAATTATTATATCAATCAGTGAATCTATTATGTCCTTAACTCATCAGCAGAAATAGCAACAATCAATCCGTCACTGATTCATATAATAATTTAGTGATTGATTTTGCGCTCCGAAACAGACACTGTCAAGAATTGTAAATGTCAACTGAATTAAAGGAATAAATTATAAGATGGTCAACATCATGAATTTGGAATACAGTTTTTTGTCATTCATTCATATATATATATATATATATATGTGTGTGTGTGTGTGTGTGTGTGTGTGTGTGTGTGAACGTGTCTGTGTGTGTTTCTGTGAACATTTCCCAACGTAATAACTCTGCCAAATTTTAGTCTACAGACTCGAAATTTCATATACCGGGTACTGAGATTTGGAAAAATATTTGTAATTGGTTTTCGGCCAGAAATTTGACTATTAAAGGATCAAAGTTTAACGATTTGACCTTTGCGAACTCTACCAAACTCCTCCGCTAATTTTGGGTATAAAACACTTGAACTTTTAGATATAGGTTCCTTGGACATGGGTCTAACTTAATAACTTGATTTGAGCCCAAAACAATAAATGTTAAGGGTAATAATGGGGTCAAATTTTAAAAAAATTAACCGCTTTTTTTTTTTTTTTGCTCAACATACACCTCAAAACACCCGGGAAACGCCGGGCTGAAATGCTTGTATATATATAGCATACCTAAAAGAGATTTATATAAATGAATGATGTTATTTTTTACCTCTGGTTGATAAAGTCTTACGAGTATTTTATTTATTGTACAGAGACACGCAAGTTTGTAAACACCACCGGCAACCCTGTTTGTTGTGACACGTACAAGTGGTCGTAGATTAAGAAAACTGTACAAGGTCAATCATCTTCAAGTATTAAACTAGAAGCATTCACGCAATTATCTCAGTTATTCGAACTTTACAGTCGAAACATTCGTCACGTTTACAAAGATGTTTTCTCTCCGCCTGGTAATAGATTCAACGGTCTATCTTTTTGAATAGAGATACACGTGTTAGCCAATAAAGCTTTCTACTTGGTATCTTTTTAATACTATAAATCTATATATTATGCAGAAGTTATTTCTTGTGTTTTGTTTGATTTGTATGTTTGGACGCATATACTACGGTTTGATTGGCTGCCAGAAATGGCACAGAAACCATTTGGCATTACGCTGAATTTTCCTTTTTATTCGTAGTAGTTAAATCAGGTGTAGAGACCAACACATGCACACATACGCACACAAACACACACACACATACGCACATATACATATGCACAAACACGCATACACTGACACTGACGCATATCTGTAACATAGCTAAATTTAGGCATACTCGTTCATTGCCATATTAATTATAAAATCCAATTAACCGATAAAATAGAAGTTTTATTTGCAACTACATTATAATAGCGAAATTCGAAATTTATAATACTGAATTTGAAGTTAAACCAATGTTCACTACAGAAATTCATGTGACGATAATGAATATATCCAAAAATTACGAAAAACGATAAGGTAGAAAATAAAAGAAAACATTTTTTGATTAAAATTAGCGAAGGAAACATTTTGCTGAAAAGAAAGAACGCTGGAGAGCTCCAAAGGGAGGTAAATATCGTGTGACTATTGTTAATTAAAAAAATAAAATGTAGTCTTGCCTTGTTTTAGCATAACTGAATTACTTTTCTTGTTATTATGTCACGTCTTTCCAAATAAATATGGCGACGTTTTTTACGATAATAATTGAAAACTCCTGTTTTTTTTTAAAATATATAATGCGGTAATATTTAAGGACGTATGACATGCCTGTTAAGTAGATAGCATTGCCTTTAGTTGAAATCGACAGAAAAAGTCAATAGATACCATTATTCTATGTTTTAATCGATTTTTTCGTTTTCAGAATTTCGCTATTATAATTTAATAATACCGGAAATTTCATTGACCCGTTAAGTTGAGCGGTATGCTATTTCCGGTTTAGCGAAAATGAAGCTGTGTAGACAGATAGCTGATTTTTATAGACAAGTTGTGCTTCTATTAACATAACGTAGATAAGGCAAAATATGTTCTGGAAGAATCGCCATCCATGGTAAACTTAAAAAGGAAAACACAAAGCGAACGATTTGTGCACCAAATATAATATTTATGCGTATTTTACGACCATGCAACGCTGGGCTGCTTCTAGTATATATATCAAATTATTTTGTCTGGTTTAAAATTTAAGCTGACATAGCAAAACTTTCCTTTGTTATAATTGTGCAGTGTTATTGACGCTATAATAACGTAATTTTCTGCAAGCTCATAACATGAAAACATTTTTTTCTTAAATAAAATATCCTTACTTCTACATAATAAAGTAAAGCGTTGTTTTTGTCGTTTGTTCCCCCTTTTGTTTTTATATTGCTATACTTGATTTATGACGCAATAGGATTAAATAAAGATGCAGAATTATCGATCATCGTTTTATTTTAATATACTTATCGACAGTGTTACGAACAGACAATTCCTCAATATAGCAACTGTTACCAAAAGAAGGCGGCCTCTCTCTACGAGGCTAGAAAATTATGTATGCTTTAGAGTATCCTGTACCTCTACGAGGCCACCATTCGCCCATGTATGGAGTATTCTTGCCAGATTTTGGCTAGGTCATCTGATACTAATCTCCCCCCCCCCCTTGAGACAGGGTTAAAAGAGAGTTACCAACTTTATAATTTCCGCACTAGCTACTAGGTTTCAACCGCTGTCCCATCTACGAAATATGGCATCCCCCTGCCTGTTGTACAAGTATTTTAATGGTAGGTACTCCAACGAACCATAAGCCGTTTCCCGCCCTCTCGACGTAAATATCTCGGACAAACCCGACAATCAGCAAAATGCCACCCTTATACAGTAGAAATCTTTCGATGTAAAAAACGTACTCTAATAGTTTCTTCCCTAGGACTGCTAGACTTTGGAATTACCTTCCGGGTCCCTGTTTCCCTGATTGTACTGACATGCAGAAGTTCAAGTGTAATGTAAACAGACATCTTGCTGCTCAACCCTGTACATAGCACCCCTGCAAATTATTTCCCAGGTAGTAACTCTCTACATCAAAGTGACACTGTGCCTTGTTTGGAGTGAAAATGCAATTAACAAAAAGATATGCAATGTCTTTAACATACGCTCGAAACACGACTGTTTTCCCGAGAGTCGGAGCTTCTAACCTTTGTACTGTTCATAATTTGAAACGTGTAAGTAAAATATTAATATTCACATGAACACAATTAAACATTGATTACAGTACAATTGGCTTTATAAAAAAAAAAAGATTTGAATTATCGTTAATGGTAACTGGCGAATTCACTTACCACAGAGATCAGCCGAAGAGGGGGGGGCTGAAGGGATATGTAACTATTTAAAGACATAAAAAAAAATATAATATTTTCCAGTTTATCATCTTCGCATATTTTATTTGATCGAGTGTTGGAGGCGCCCGAATGCGTACATAATGGCACCCGCCGGATGGTGCCAAAAGGTCTGCTTGGCGGAGACAGAACTCGACGGGTGCCTATCCGCCCCATAAAATCTCTTATCTCACCCACAAACCGAAAACCACTCCGACGGAGGAGATGCACGAGCCGGATTTCGACCGACTCCACTCAGGGTGTAATGGACATCGGAGCCTGCCATTATCCATCTCAGTCTACCCTCTCGAAACAGCACCGTCCCCTTCCCTCCCCCACCCAGGACAGTAACGTTCATTATTAATAATGTTGAATTCATCCTATCACGTTTTGACTAGCGATTTCGTTTTCGTTTCTAGTTGCAATTACTTCAGTTCGTGCACGTTATTTTAAACACAGTTATTCGAACAGCTGGTTTCTTAGTTAAAAATGATTACGTTTCAAATTTGTAAATATCGATCTTCTTCAGGTATCTCTTGGTTTCTACCTTGAATTATCGATGTTTGTATATTATAACTTCGGGAAAATTACATAAAATATGGAAACATGAAGAATAACTAGGCAATGACAAATCCTCGGAAAACGGCCGTCGTTCCGTAGGTGTATCAGAATTTTTGTAGGAATTTTTGACACCTATAACACGAAACTGCGAATAAAATATTTTAAAAAAAATCGTAATTTCTCTTTTAAAAGTGGGTTGGTTATTTTTTTATGGATTATACTTCCAAAATAAACTATTAAACTTGTTTTAAAAGTAATAGAAATATATATATATATATATATATATATATATATATATATATATATATATATTTTAAACAGTAATGAATTTTACGAACTCAATAGTTTTCAATTTTTAAAATTTAACAATCTATCAAAATTTTTCTATTGATTCTATTTTTACGATATTTTCAGGGTCAATGTGAAATTTTATGCTCTTTCCAATAAACCGAATATAATATTTTAGACAAACGTTTTTTAATTCACGCCCCGCCCCATTTTCAAGTGTCTATTAAAAAGTAAATAATTAATTTACTCACCAAAGTTTTATATATCACAAACTGAAGAGAAAAGGTCAATCAATAATATATTCAAATTAAAAAAAAGTAGTGTTTTTTTAGAAATTTACCTGTAAAGTTCGAAGTTTAAAACCTTTTTTTTTTAAACCACGTTGTTTGTTTTTTCTTTTTTTTTTTTAATGAAACCTTGGTCCTTGCTCCTTTAATTGAAAGAAAAATTAGGGCTTGAATTACATTTTTCGAGTAGTTATAATCTTGGAAAGACAGGGGTCGAATAATTCACGCCTCCCATTTTGAAATGTCTATTAAAAAATAAATAATTAATTTACTCACCAAAGTTTTATATATCACAAACTGAAGAGAAAAGGTGAATCAATAATATATTCAAATTAAAAAAAAGTAGTGTTTTTTTAGAAATTTACCTGTAAAGTTCGAAGTTTAAAACCTTTTTTTTTTAAACCACGTTGTTTGTTTTTTCTTTTTTTTTAATGAAACCTTGGTCCTTGCTCCTTTAATTGAAAGAAAAATTAGGGCTTGAATTACATTTTTCGAGTAGTTATAATCTTGGAAAGACAGGGGGTCGAATAATTCACGCCTCCCATTTTGAAATGTCTATTAAAAAATAAATAATTAATTTACTCACCAAAGTTTTATATATCACAAATTAAAGAGAAAAGATCAATAAATAATATATTCAAATTTAAAACAACAAAAAAGTAGTGTTTTTTAGAAATTTACCTGTAAAGTCCGAAGTTTAAAACCTTTTTTTAAAAAAAGAACACGTTGTTTTTTTTTTGTTTTTTTTACTTTTTAATGAAACCTTGGTCCTTTCTCCTTTAATTGAAAAAAAAATAGGGCTTGAATTACATTTTTCGATGAGTTATAAACTTGGAAAAACGGGGTGGAATTATTCATTATTTTTCACGAAATTTCTGCTACACCTAGACTCGTTCCGTAGTAGAATGGGGCCATAAATGGATGGTAACATTTAATGCTACTAAAAGTAAGCATATGTTCTTTACGAATAGGTCCTAGATATTACCTTAAACTATATCCGATGGTGAAGCCCCAGCTTGCGGGGTTGGGGAGTGTGGAGCCACCCTTTTATTGCCATTGCTCCCAGGTCCACTCTGACTCGGAGTGGTAGTACCTGTTAGGGTCCCAACTATGGGCTAAATAGAAACTGAAAAAATATATTCTATTAAAGAATTCTTTTTTCAAAATAACTGAATTCGGCATTAAATGACCTGAAAAGGGTTGATATGCCGTAACACATAAAACAACCAACCAACCTTTGACAATAACAAGACGCCTTTTCAACCACAGATAGCCAAGACTAATGACACCATACATGAGAGCTCTTCTTTCAAATTCCTCGGCCTAACATTCACAGGCATCATGAACTGGAACAAATACATTGAGGATATTGCCAAGGCTGCAGCAAAGAAGGTTGTCTTACTGTACCGTTCTATAATATTATTCACAACTGAGAGTATCACGTATATCTACAAAATCACAATTCGCCCATGTAGAAAGTATTGTTTCCACATCTTGGCCGGAGCATCCACTACAAGTCTTTCCCTCTTGGGCAGGGTCCAAAGAAAATAGTCTCCAATCTAATAGGGACCACACTATCAACCAAGTTCCAGCCCCTGTCCCATCATCACAGTGTTATATCCCGTGTCTATTTTACAAGAATTCTAGTGGAATGTGTTCTGACGAGCTCATTGCAGTTGTGCCCCCTCCAACAAACTCGTTTAGCAACAAAATTCCACCACTTCACTCTAGAGATCACTAGTAATCTTATTTTTAATTGTACATTCCACGATTTGCAATGGAAAACCATTATTCTAGATGCACTGGTGTGTAAAACACCTTCCGTTTTCTTGACTTCCATCTATCGTAAACCTACATTCACTGCTCTTTACACACGTTGGGATTCTTTTTGCCCCACCAAACAAAAATATAATCTTACCAACACCCTTATCCATAGAGCGTGTATGATATGTTCAGATAACAAATTAAATGATGAAGTCAAATTTATTACCAAGATTCTTTGCAATAATGGTTTCCCATTGCAAATCGTGGAATCTACAATTAAAAATAAAATTTCTAATTTCAATAAAATTAAACAGGCATCTGTTGACAAATGCCCTGTCTACCTACGCCTACCTTGGCTAAGTAATATTAGTGAAAGATTTACCAAGCAAATTTCTTCTGTCGTACAACAATGTTACTTTGCATCAAATACCCGTGTTGTTTTTTTTTAAACCCCATTTTGTCTTCAATTTGTAAAGACGTTCTGCCCCCTCACCATAACAATTCTATTATTTATTTATTTAAATGTAGCTGTGGTGTGCGCTACGTCGGGTGGACGTCTCAAAGATGAGATAATAGGGTAAAACAACATGTTCCATCCAAAATTCGAAATGGAAACTACCTACCTTCGGACGTTTTGAGCAATACCCATGGCTCATCTATAGGAGAGCATCTTATAAATAATCGTATTTGCGCTTTCAATTTTAGTGTGGACTTTTTTTTTTCCATCCTCTCTTTATCATCTTAAAATTCAAGAAACTATATATATGAAGACTCTGTGACCTTCTCTTTGAAAACAAAAAGAGAATCTCTTAGAGCTTAATCTAGTTTCTATTTAATAATTAATCCACCCAACTTTTTTCCCCTACTTTTTCATCTCCGATTCATTGTTCCCCCCTTTTCTTTTTAAAACGTAATTAAGCTCGATTTTAGCTCTGTTGAGCGAGCTTCGAAACCGGTCAGCTTACACGTCAATTTTATTTTTTAATTTCACAATCTAAAATAATGTTTTCGGACAAGTTTAAATTTAGTCTTTACATAGCCATAATAAAATTTTGTACCCCGCAATATATATATATATATATATATATATATATATATATATATATATATATATATATAGCCAGTAGAGTTTAGTTTCCTAGAAGTACATCCAATGAAACAACATGTGTCTACCAAAATAGTGCTCAATGAGTGAACAGAGCAGGTATATTAATTTTATTTAAACTTGATAAACGAAATAGGAAAATGTATTTGGTGGAAATATCACTTTCGACGGTAATTCTTGGCCTGAAGACGTAATCCCCCAACGTGGGTGATTACAGAAACATGTATGCACATATGTAGCCATTAATGTTTGTATAAATAAAATTAATATATATATATATATATATTTATGAATACTTCATTTAATCACAAAAACTATTATGCGGAACATAATTTTATGCGTCAATTTCAATATTTATTTCAACATTGCTCAATACAAAGGTAGAGCTAGGTAGAAATATATATATATATATATATATATATATATATATATATATATATATATATATATAAATGGAAATTCAATTAATTTTCTTGATGTTATATATTTGGATTTTACCGGCACTGGATTATTTATCTTCCACCAGACTATACATTTACGTGTAATCACCTTTTTCTTCACCATATTCCCTCTGCTTCAGTTTTTTGTTATCAAGTAAGATCTTTGACTTACTTGTTGTTTCATCAAATAATTTTGCATGCAAAATCCGATCCTGGATTTTGTCTAATTCCTTCCCTCTGATGAGAACGAAAGTATTTCTTCGAAACTCCGCGGATTAAGGACTATCCACTTATCTAGTCTTTCCTTTTCAGATTAAATATGTTTTTAACTCATTTCAAAGTGTTATTAACATGTATTAACTTTTTGCTCGTGTTATAAGCTCTATCTCATATTTCGTTTTATCGAGCTTTTACATCTGGCTGAGATAACTTTATAAATATTAATTCTTCAATATTTATAATATACTTTAATTTTACCATCTTGGATCATTTTGGTAAATTTAATTGTAATTCTTTATTATATATATATATATATATATATATATATATATATATATATATATATATGATATATATATGATATATATATATATGATATATATATATATGATATATATATATACACTAGCAAAAGTATCAGTCGTTGACTGGGTTCAAAAACAGCCTACAGAAAATGGACTCTGATTTATGAAAGTATCATAGGTTATGAAAACGAAGGGTTGTAAAGAGATAGTTTCGAATTTGAGGGTATCAAAACCAAAGCAAAATTTGATGAAAGTAAAAATAAAATAGATAAACCCCATAATTTATTATACCATAACTGTTCACACTGAAACACTTATCACAATATTCTGTGGATCTATATTAAAAAACCTTGTTAAACTTTGTGACATATTTCCATTCTATGGAGGTCAGGCGCGAACGAACACCCCATAATTTTATTATACCATATTTCTTCAAACTGAAACATAATTATCAAAGTATACTTACGCAGATATATATGAAAAGTCTTTATTAAAATGTGTGCCTATTTTCATTCTATGGAGGCCAGGCGTGAACGCAGACCCCACAATTTTATTATACCATCCCTATTTAAGTTAAAACATATTTATCAAAATATTATTATGTACATCTATATCAAAAACACTTGCAAACGTTTTTTCTTAATTTTTAAATTTTTTATTTCCATACTCTGTTGACCAGGCGCGAACGCAGACCCCACAATTTTAATTAATCACCGTTCTGCCAGATCAAACGTACCCATTCCTGTGTTTCGATACATCTTCTATCGTTATATGTAATCAGTTTTTTTAAATAGAAAACCATAAAGGAGCCTATTCGTGACCACACACACACACACACACACACACACACACACACACACACACACACACACACACATTCAGCTTTATATTATACTAGCGAGGGGTACCCGGCATTGCCCGGGTGTTCGGAGGTGTTTGGGGGGTTAAAAAAAAAGTAAGTATGAGGATCGAACCCGAACCGTTGAGGCAAAGTTGTAAATTAAAGTATGAAGAAAAAAAAAACGTGCGACGTTAACCATTGCCCCACCGCGATATGCTAACGGAAACACGTTTGAATTTATTTAATTACTTGGATTTAGCAGGTGCCCGTTTTAATGAGTTAATGAGGTCAAGTTTGACCGCTTCTCTGAAAATAGCCTTTTGTTGACATACAGAAAAAGCGAACACACATACATACATACATACATACATACATACATACATTTTCGCTTTTATACCTATTTACTATGCCTCCCCACGGGACAGAGTTAGACACCAGGGTCGTTTTTTAACGTGGAGAAAAGGTACAAAAATAAAAAAAATTGTCTCAGCCGTGAAGGACTGATCCTCCACCGAAAGATAACAAGAAATGGAAGTGCAGCATCTGAAGAACAGATGGTATTTATTTGCTCCCCCCTCCCCGAGCAAATTAGGCACAAGGCCAATTTTTAATGTGAGGAGTGAAGGGAGGGGGAAGGGAAAAAGGAGACCAGCTCCTGAGAGGTGGGAAATGGGAGCTGGTTAAAGGTCAGGCATGTGGGGTTGCCCCCACATCTGGTCTTTGCTAGTCATAGCTAGTCATAGCTTGCAGTATCTGCCGGAACAGATGGTATTTATTTGCTCCCCCACCGAGCAAATTAGGCACAAGGCCGATTTTTAATGTGAGGAGTGAAGGGAGGGGAAAGGGAAAAAGGGGACCAGCTCCCAAGAGGTGGGAAATGGGAGCTGGTTAATGGTCAGGCATGTGAGGTTGCCCCCACATCTGGTCTTTGCTAGTCATAGCTAGTCATAGCTTGCAGTATCTGCCGGAACAGATACTACACTTTGAGATATTAAATCTTTTATTCATGTTAAAAAATACAGAAAAAAAAATCAACGATGAACAAAAAACTTAGGCACATGGCCAACTCAAAAGGGGGGATTTTGGGGGTCGTTGGTCATCCTTGTCACTCCAGAACTAAACAAAGTCAAAAGTTTCTCCCAGCTAGTATCTTCTTTCACCATAATACCACATTCACCCTTTCATATTGAGGGACGTCCTAGTAACTCCCAATTTTTAAAACAATTTTATTGACGTGTAAAAACAAAAAAGATAACAATAAAATGGTAACAATAATGCATTCAGATACTACACTTTGATCTTGACCAAAAGGGCCAACAACATTCTTTACGTCACAAGTGTCACGCTCATATATTACTTCCATACCTAATATAACGTACTGACCCAACGGGTTACGGGTAGTCTAGCCTAGTCTAGTATATATATATATATATATATATATATATATATATATATACATATATATATATATATGTATATATATATATATATATATATGTATATATAATGAATGAATGAGGTCAACCGCCAACTAGCACCGTGTGTGTTTGTGTGTATGTGTGTGCATATGTGTTGGGGTGGAGAGGGCTCCCGTAAACCGTGGTGAAGGCAACCTTTCTTGGAGAAGCAAATCTCTGATTAAAAAAAACATAAAGCGGGAGACCAGTACCCGCATGAAGCTAGTCTGCAGTTTAACTTGTTGCTGGCTATCTTGCTTTTACTTGTTGCTGGATCTCAACATTTTGAACCGAGAGAGAGAGAGAGAGAGAGAGAGAGAGAGA